>NW_006936361.1:1787-2786 GCF_000298275.1 Orycteropus afer afer
TAACCTCAAAGAAAAATGATTCAAATGATTCAAATCACAATAAAAAACAGGACAATCAAAAATATTTAGCAAATAGTAAAACAATAGCAACAAAGGAAATGATAAAATGATTCATAAACATACTGAACTCAGAACAGAAAATTATGTGGAACAAAGAAACAAGGAACACCATGAAGAAACACATAACAAAATGGCAGTAATAAATTCACACTTGTCAATGACTACACTGAATGTTACTAGATTAAATGCATCACTCAAAAAATGGAGAATTGCAGACTAGGTAAGAAAATATAAACCATCAATATGCTGTCTACAAGAGACACATCTGAGAGACAAAGACAAAAATAGACTAAAAATCAAAGGTTGGAAAAAGATATCTCAACAAATGGCAGCCAAAAAAGAGCAGGAGTGGCAATAATAATATCTGAAAAAATTGACTTTATGACAAAAACCACCATAAGAGACAAGGAAGGACATTATATAATGATTAAAGGATCAATTGAAAAAGAAGTTATAACCATAATAAATAACTATGAACACAATGAAAATATCTCAATATAATAAATCAGACTTCAACCGAATGAAAAAAAAAAATATTGACTCCACAGTCATAGTAGAAGACTTTAATACACTACTTCCAATGAAAGGTAACACAACTAGAAAGAAACTCAACAAAGATGCAGTAGAGCTAAACAGTACAGTCCACCAACTTGTACTTATAGACTTCTGCAGAGCACATCACCCAACAACTGTACAATACACATTCTTTTCCTATGAACATGGAACATTCTCCATGATAGACCTTATGTTAGACCATAAAGGAAGCCTTAATAAATTAAAAATATTGAAATACTGAAAAGCATCTTCTCAGATCACAATGCTATAATATTAGAAACCAACAATACAAAGATCAACAGACCATCAGGTTCTCCCACCACCCCCACTGCGGGTCCTAGCAGCTTGGGTGGCGGGCTGAACGGCACAGGCCAGAGAACCTAG
>NW_006936362.1:0-661 GCF_000298275.1 Orycteropus afer afer
GATATTGTTTGATAATTTCCACATTCTGTGGGATCACCTTTCTTTGGAATGGGTACAAATATGGATCTCTTCCAGTCAGTTGGCCAAATCTCTTGCCATAACTGAGTGAGTGCCTCCAATGGGGCATCTGTTTGTTGAAATATCTCAATCAGTATTCCATCAATTCCCGCAGTCTTGTTCTTTGCCAGTTCTTTCATTGCAGCTTTAACTTTCTCCTTCAGTACCATTGGTTTTAAATCATATGCCACTTCCTGAAATGGTTGAAGATCTACCAGTTCTTTTTGGTACAATGACTCTGTGTATTCCTGCCATCTTCTCTTGATGTTTCCTGCATCATTCAATATTTTGCCCATAGAATCTCTCAATACTGCAACTCAAGGTTAAAATTTTTTCTTCAGTTCTTTCAGCTTGAGAAACATCAAGTGTGTTCTTCCCTTTTGTTTTTCAAACTCCAGGTCTTTGCACATTTCATTATAGTAATTGGTTCTGTCTTCTCGAGCTGCTCTTTGAAATCTTCTGTTCAGCTCCTTTATCTTGTCATTTCTTCCATTTGCTTTAGCTACTCTACTCAAGAGCAAGTTTCAGAGTCTCTTCTGTCATCCATTTTGGTCTTCTCTTCTTTTCTCATCTTTTTAGTGATCTCTTGCTTTCTTCATGGATA
>NW_006936362.1:2165-2768 GCF_000298275.1 Orycteropus afer afer
CTTTTAATCCCCTTTCTCCCATTCTCCCGTCCTTCTGCTTTGGGTGTGCCTGAGTTCCGTCTCCTCACCTGGATCCCTGCGGCTGACTGCTCCTCTGTCCGGGTTCCTGGCTTTTAAACCCCTTTTTCTGGCTCTCCCGCCCTGCTGCTTTGGGTTTGCCTGATTTCCCTCTCCTCACCTGCATTCCTGCGGCTGACTGCTCCTCTGTCCTCAAAAAGATTAATAAAACCAAAAAAACCACTGGCAACCTTAACAAAAAGAAGGAGAGGATAAAAATAGCATAAATAAGAAATGAAATGGACAACATCACAACAAACCCAATATAAATAAAAAGGATAATATCAGGATACTATGAAGAACTGTACTCCAACAAATTTGAAAACCTAGAAGAAATGGGCAGATTTCTAGAACCACACTACTTACCTAAACTAACACAGACCAAGGTAGAAAATTTGAACAGACTTATAACAAAAGAGGAAATTGAACAGTTTTTTTTTTTTTTTTTTTAAAAAAGTCCTGGCCCAGGTGGTTTCACTGGAGAATACTACCAAATATTCAGAGAAGAACTGACACCAATCCTACTCAAATTATTCCAGAACATAG
>NW_006936363.1:0-506 GCF_000298275.1 Orycteropus afer afer
TATTAATCTTCTGGATTTCTATCTGTAGATTTAGAATCATTTCTAATTTTTCATTTATTTTGTCATTTTGTTCTTATATTTTCTTCCAGAATTCTTCTAAGGTTTTTCTGTGTTTTCTTTGGTCTGTCTCTCAATCCTTTGAAGATACCTAAATATAATTCTTTTGAATTCCTTGTCAGAGAGTTCCAACACTGCTTCTTCCTCAGGGATGTGTTCCGGGTCATTATCCTGCTCTCTTGTTTCTATCACTTTATCTTACTTCTTTGTGTGGACTGTGATGGTCTGTTGTTTCTGAGGCATTGCGGTTTTGTATTAAGATCTTTGTTAATTGTTTGTGAAGAGCAGCCAAGGGTGATTCATGCTCTTCTTGGTGGTTTTTTATCTTTGGCCATTTGGTAGAGAAAGAAGTACTGGCTCTTGCTCAGTAAGTGAAGTTGCAGGAGGTTTGGGTTTACTTGTATCTTATGAGGACTGTTGCTGTCTCCCAGTCAGTTAGGCAAAAATTA
>NW_006936363.1:1556-2220 GCF_000298275.1 Orycteropus afer afer
AATAGAACCTAACAAAATCCTCCCTAAACTTCTTACTGATAATTATAATGGATGAGGTTGAGTAACACCATGATAAGAATGACAGAACATATACATGCAAATTAAAGCTGATTTCCAAAATCACTAACTTGGCAAATTATACCCATATTCAACTAAGCTGCTCTTATTCATATTTTAGGAATTCTCCTTTTATAATTGTATTCAACTTATGAAGCCCCACCTTAATATTTTGTGATTCTATTTTATTTTACTATGTTTTGTTGAAGCAGCAGCATAAATCATGCACTCATTATTCACTTGATTAATAGGCTATGTACAAAAACTAAATTCCTTTTCAATATTAATCATGAGTCCATGACATGTACATTCAAAATAATATGCAGTAGGATCAAAAGACAATTTGAAAAGAGGATTTCTAAATACATCTTGACTAACATAATAACACCTTAGTAAGATGACATTTTCTCCGATTAAGCTTATTTATCAGTAAAGAACTTAGTTGAACTAAGTTCAAAATTTCAGAGAAGGAATTTAATAAATTGTTACTATGGCATCATATTTCATCCTGTTGTTGTTATGTGCCATGGAGTCAGACCCGATTCATTGCGACCCCTCCTTGGGTTTCTGAGGCAGTATCACTACAGAAGTAGATTGCCCCATCTTC
>NW_006936364.1:0-1053 GCF_000298275.1 Orycteropus afer afer
GGTAACCTCAAATAAAAATGATAACCTTCATATCACAATAAAAAAGAGGACAAGCACAAATACTCAGAAAATACTAAAACAACAGCAACAAAGGATATGATAACAGGATTCATAAAGATAGTGAGAATAGCAAAGAAAATAATATGAACAAATAAACCAGGGACACCATGAAAAAATACATACCAAAATGACAGCAACCAAATCATACTTGTCAATAATTACACTGAAAGTTAATGTATTACATGCACCACTCAAGAGAGAAAAAGAGTTGCAGATTGGATAAGAAAACAAAACCCCTCAATACGCTGCCTACAAGAGACACACCTTAGAGATAAAGACAAAAATAGACTAAAAATCAAAGGTTGCAAAAAGATGTTTCAAGCAAATGGCAACTGTAAGAGAGCAGGAGTGGCAATATTAATTTCTGAACAAACTGACTTTAAGACTAAAACGACCACATGAGACAACGAAGGACATTATATAATGATTAAAGTATCAATTGATCATGAAGATATAACCATAATAAATATCTGTGGATCCAATGAAAGGGTATCAAAATACATAAATCAGATTTTAAAAGATCTGAAAAGCCAAATAGATGACTCCATTCTCATAGTGGGAGATTTTAATACACCATTTTCTTTGAAAGATAGAACAACAGGAAATAAACTCAATAAAGATGCAGACGAGCTCAAAAATACACTCCACCAGCTGGGACTTATAGACATCTACAGAGTGCTTCACCCAACAGCAGCACAACACACATTCTTCTCCAGTGCACAGGGAACTTTGTACATGACAGACTATATGTTAGGCCATAATGCAAGCCTTAATAAATTTAAAAATACTGAAATACTGCAAAGCATCTTCTCAGATCATAATACTATCAAATTAGAAATCAACAATAGGAAGATCAACAGAAAAAGTGTAAACACATGGAAACTGAACAGTACCATCCTAGAGAAAGACTGGGTAAGAGAAGAAATAAAAATAGAAATTCAAAAATTCCTTGAATCAAATGAGAATGAAAACACAACATACCAAAATCTTTGG
>NW_006936364.1:3128-3628 GCF_000298275.1 Orycteropus afer afer
CAATTGATGCAGAAAAGGCATTTGATAAAATCCAACACCCATTCCTGATCAAAACTCTCAGCAAAATGGGAATAGAAGGGACATTCCTCATCATAATAAATGGCATTTATGCAAAACAAACAGCCAACCTTATTCTCAATGGAGAGAGACAGAAACCATTTCTCTTGAGAACCGAAACCAGACAAGGATGCCTGCTGTCACCACTTCTATTCAACATTGTACTGGAAGTCCTAGCCGGGGCCATAAGGCAAGAAAGGGAAATCAAAGGCATCCAACTTGGTAAGGAAGAAGTCTAACTATCCCTATTTGCACATGATATTATCCTATACCTAGAAAATCCAAGACACTCAGTGAAAAATCTACTGAACCTAATTGAGAGATTTAGCATGGTGGCAAGATATAAGACCAACATCCAAAAATCAGTTGGATTCCTCTAAACCAGCAAAGAGATTGCTGAAGAAGGAATTAAACTATCCCTGTTTGCTGATGATATGATCCTA
>NW_006936365.1:0-569 GCF_000298275.1 Orycteropus afer afer
TCAAAAGGGTAAAAAGAGAACCTACAGATTGGGAGAAAATATTTGCCTATGACATATCTGACAAAGGATCTAATTCCAAAATCTATAGAAAACTTCCACACCTCAACACTAAAAAAAACAACCCAATTCAAAAATGGGCAAAAGACTTAAAAAGACACTTCACTAAAGAAGACATGCTGGCCAACAAACACATGAAGACTTGATTGAAATCTTTAGTCATTAGAGAGATGCAAATCAAAACAACGATGAGCTATCATCTCACCCCAACAATAATATCAAAGTTCAACAGGATAGAAAATAACAAATGCTGGGAGGTTGTGGAGAGATTGGGACTCTCATATACTGCTGGTGGGATTGTAAAATGGTACAACTGTGTGGCAAACAGTATGGCGTTTCCTTAAAAAACTGAAAATAGGAGTGGATTCCAAGATGGCGGAATAGGCAGAAAGTCTGCACAGACCCTCTTCAACAAAAAAAAGGGGAACCAATTAACACAGACACAGAAGATAATCCTAGACCCCTGAGCCTTGAAGGGAAGGATATAGAAGTGGACTAAACCCCAACTAGCA
>NW_006936365.1:1869-2631 GCF_000298275.1 Orycteropus afer afer
CCTGAGGAAGAAGCAGCATTGGAACTCTCTGATAAGGAATTCAAAAGAATTATATTTAGGTATCTTCAACGGATTGAGAAACAGACCAAAGAAAACACAGAAAAAATCTTAGAAGAATTTTGGAAGAAAATAAAAGAACAAAATGACAAAATAAATGAAAAATAAGAAATTATTCTAAATCTACAGATAGAAATCCAGAAGATTAATACTAATTTGTTAGAAATAGATAACACATTGGAAGGGCAAAGGGGTAGAATTAATGCAATGGAAGGCAGAATTAATGAGATTGAAGACAAATACCTGAATACTTCTTTGGAAAGGGATCAATCAGAAAAACAATAAAAGCAAAATGAAGAAAGTCTAAGATTCATGTGGGATAGAATCAAAAGGAATAACTTACATGTCATTGCAATTCCAGAACAGGAAGAGGAAAACAAAATCATTGAGAAAATTGTCCAAGATTTGCTGGAGGAGAACTTCTCTGATACGATGAAAGAGGAGAATATATCCACTCAGGAAGTCCAATGAACACTAAAAAGGATAGACCTGAAAAGAAAATCACCAAGACATATCATTATCAAACTCATCAAATCAAAGACAAAGACAGAATCCTGAAAGCAGCATGGGAAAAGCAAAAAGTTACCTACAAATGACAGCTAGTAAGAATAAGTTCTGATTTCTCAGCAGAGACCATGCAAGTGAGAAGGCAACGGGATAGTATACTTAAAACCCTGAAAGAGAAAAATTTTCAACCAAGAATTA
>NW_006936366.1:0-2604 GCF_000298275.1 Orycteropus afer afer
TTCTTTGGAAAGGGATCAATCAGAAAAAAGATCAAAACAAAATGAAGAAAACCTAAGGTTCATATGGGATACCATCAAAAGGAATAAACAACATGTCACTGGAATTCCAGAACAGGAAAAAAAAAAAAAAGAAAGAAACCACTGAGAAAATTGTTCAAGATTTGTTGGAGGAGAACTTCCCTGGTATGATGAAAGATGAGAATATATCCATTCAGGAAGTCCAACAAACCCCAAACAGGACAGACCCCAAAAGGAAAACAGCAAGACATATCATCATCAAACTCACCAAAATCAAAGACAAAGAAAGAATCATGAGAGCAGCACGGGAAAAATGATAAGTTACCTACAAGGGGCAACCAATAAGACTAAGCATGGATTTCTTGACAGAAAACCATGCAGGGGAGAAGAAAGTGGGATAGTATATATAAAAGACTGAAAGAAAAAAATTTCCAACCAAGAATTATGTACCCAGGAAAGCTATCCCTCAGATACGATGGTGAAATTAGGACATTTCCAGATAAGCAGACATTAAGGGAATTTGTTAAAACCAGACCAACTTTACAAGAGATGCTAAAGGGAGCCCTTTGGGCAGAGAAGCAACAACAGCCAACAACAACTGACTATTAACACACATGATAACATAACCGAGAAACCAACCCAGCTATGGAAGTATGCAAAGTAAATAAGCCTACAAATTGTAAACAGGGAACCAGAGACATCAATTGACAAATGAGGACAACTACAAACCAAAAAGAGGGAAAAACCTGTCATTTCAGAACTTCTAGATGACTGCTAACCAGAAGGCTGGCAGTTCAAACCCACCAGCCACTCCTCAGAAGGAAGATGGGGCAATCTACTTCCGTAGTGATACTGCCTTGGAAACCCAAGGAGGGGTCGCTATGAGTCGGGTCCGACTCGATGACACATAACCACAACAACAGATGGAGGGAAGTCAAGACAACTACAAGATAGAAAGGACTGTTCTAAACTTGGGAAAAAAACTATAAATCACATGGTAACCTCAAAGAAAAATGATAAACCTTCACATCAAAATAAAAAAGAGGACCAGCACAAATATTTAGCAAATACTAAAAGAATAGCAAGGAAAGAAGTGATAACACAATTCATAAACAAAACGAGCTCAGCATAAAAAATTATATGGGACAATCTTTGTCAACACCATGAAAAAGCACATAACAATGACAGCAACAATTTCATATTTGCCGATCATTACATATCTGGCAAGGGACTTATCGCTAAGATTTATAGAAAACTCTAATGCCTCAACACCAAAAGAATTAACAATCCAATTGAAAAATGGGCAGAAGACATGAATAGACACTTCAGCAAGGAGGATATTCAGGTGGCCAGCTAACACATGAAGAGATGCTCACAATCATTGGCCATCAGAGAGATGCAAATCAAAACAATAATGAGATACCATCTCACCTCAGCACTGATGGCAAGGTTCAATGAGACAGAAAATAACAAATGCTGGCGGAGATGTGGAGAAATTGGGACTCTCATTACTGCTGGTGGTACTGTGAAGTGACACAACCACTGTGGAAAGCAATATGGCGATTCCTTAGAAAGAGGGAATTTGACCCAGCAATCCCATTACTAGATATATACTAGAGAGGTGAGAGCCAGGACAGGAACAGATATATGCATATTCATGTTCACTGCAGCACTATTTATAATAGCAAAAAGATGCAAACAAACCTATGTACCCATCAGTGGAAGAGTGGATGACCAAACTGTGGTACATACACATACTGGAATGCTATGCAGCACTAAGAATAATGTAGAGTCTGCAAAACACCACATAATATGGATGAACTTGGAGGACATCATGCTGAGTGAAATAAGTCAATCACAAAAGGACAAATATAGTAATCATTGTTGTGGAGGGTCAAGGAAAGGTTTATATATGGAGGGAAACTTTCTTTGTTGGTTGCCAGGAGTGGGAGGGAAAGGGAGGGAACATGGCAAAAAAAAAAAAAAAAATGCATTGACCCATATCACATTAGTTTTGTGTATTTCACTGTACATAAGTTATATTTCAATAAAATGCATTAAAAAACATGCTGAATGAAAGAGCTCTACAAAAGAATATATAATACATGATTCCATTTATGTTAGGTTTTACAACAGGCTAAATTATGCTGGAAAAAAGAGTCAGAGAAGCAATTGCTTCTGGTAGGGCTGGGGGATGTGGAAGGGCACACCTGGGATGATGGTAACAGCTCACATCTAGACAGGGCCTGGGTTCCACAAGTGTGTGAAATTGGTAAGACTCATCAAACAGCACACTTAGATTTGGGCCTTTCATGGAATGTCAATTTTATGTCAAGGAAAGTGAAAAGGAACCATAAACAAATATTGAACTCTAGCTAATAATATTCATGCTGAAGTGTTTAGAGCTGAAGTGTATTGATGTTTTAAAATCACCTGATATTACACTAAAGTATAAGATGGATTGATGGATTGATACAGATCTGGCTAGATGAACAGAGATGGGACAAAATAAGCAGAGCAAAACGCACATTGTAGAATCCAGGTGGCAGCAATATGGGTGCTCCTAGTATAAGTCTTTCATCTTTT
>NW_006936367.1:0-634 GCF_000298275.1 Orycteropus afer afer
GTTAATGGATACAACCCTAGCACAATCCATACTGATTTTAAACCTCTTATTCTGTTTGAATGACTGTCTTTTGGTCCATATTCAGGTTCCTCATGAGCAAAATTAAGTATTCTGGAATTCCCATTTTTTGCAATGTTATCCATAATTGAGAGGAGATAACAGAGCAGAGCAGCAACCAGGGATCCAGGTAACAGGAGGGACCTAGGCCCCACCACTAAGAGGCAGAAATGTGGGAGAAAGTGAAGCCAGAGGGGATGACAGAGAAGAGCAGCACCAGAGATCCAAGTAAGGGGAGTGTGGAGAAGTTTTGAAGAGCTAAGCAAGACATCAATTTGTCATACTGTGGTGGCTTGAGTGTTGCTGTGAGGTTTGAGTCTGTGCCACTTGTGTTTCAAGTGCTGGCAGGTTTGCACATGGTGCGCAGGTTTACACATGGTGCACAGGTTTCAACGCAGCTTACAGAATGAGACAGACTAGGAAGAATGAAGAAAAAAATCAACTTCCCAATGAATTGGCCAGGGAAAACTGTATGAATAGCAGAGAAACACTTTCTGATACATTACTGTGCAACTTTATGAATAGCTCAGAAACATTATCTGATACAGTGCAGTGCAATAAGTCACTTAGGTCAGAA
>NW_006936367.1:3139-3818 GCF_000298275.1 Orycteropus afer afer
TGTTCAAGAACCAATGGTACCGAAGGAAGAAGTCAAAGCTGCACTGAAGCAATCACTGAAGAACAAGGCTCCAGGAATTGACAGGACACCCACTGAGATGTTTCAACAAATGGATGCCCAGCTGAAGGCACTCACTTGGTTATGCCAAGAGATTTGGAAGACAGCTACTTGGCCAACTGACTGGATGAGATCCATATTTCTACCCATTCCAAAGACAGGTGATCCCACAGAATATGGATCAAACAATATGATTAATATTACAGGCAAGTAAAATTTTGCTGAAGTTGCTGTTGTTAGGTGCCATCAAGTTTTTTCTGACTCACAGCAACCCCGTGCACAGCACAATGAAATACCTCCCAATCCTGCACCAGCTCCATGATCCTTGCCATCCTTGAGACCATCATTGCAGCCACCATGTCAAACCATCTTGTTGAAGGCCTTCCCCTCTTTCGTCAACCTTCCACCTTACCAAGAATGACATCCTTCTCCTGGGAATGGTCCGTTCTGACAATATGACCAAAGTAGGTGAGACGAAGTCTAGCCATCCTTGCTTCAAAGGAACATCTCAGCTGCACTTTCTTCAGGACAGATCCATTAGTTCTTTTAGCAGTCAATGATATTTTCAGCATTCTTCACCAGCACCACAACTCAAAAACATCAACTCAGCTTCAGTCTTCCT
>NW_006936368.1:0-874 GCF_000298275.1 Orycteropus afer afer
TAAATTGTGGTCAATTTCATGAGACAAAGTGTATGTGAACTGCTGTATGGAAAGTGTATTTGCTCTGTAAATTTTCACCCAAATCACAATAAAAAAATTTGAATCTAAGTAAAATGAAATCATTGACAACTTCAATATTTTCATTGTTTATCGTGATGCTTCTTTTTGGCCTAGTTGTGAGGATTTTTGTTTTCTTTATGTTGTGGTGTAACCCATACTGAAGGCTGCAGTCTTTTATCTTCATCAGTAAGTGCTTCAAGTGTTCTTAACTTTCAGTAAACAAGGTTGTGTCATCTGCATATCACAAGTTTTAATGAGTCTTCCTCCAATCCCAGTGGGATGTTCTCTTTATCATATAGTTAGCTTCTCAGATTATTTGCTCAGCATCCAGATTGAATAAGTATAGTGAAACAATATGACCCTGATTCACATTTTTCTGATTTTAAACTACACAGTATTCCCTTGTTCTGTTCAAACCTTTTGCTCTATGTACAGGTTCTGCATGGGCACAATTAAGAGTTCTGGAACTCCCATTCTTGGCAATATAATCCATAATTTGTTAAGATCCACACCAATACCTTTGCATAATCATTAAAAATAGGGAAACATCTTTCTGGTATTTTCTGCTTTAAGCCAAGATCCACCTGACATCAGCAACGATATCCCTCATTATTCAATGTCCTCTTCTAAATAGAGTTTGAATTTCTGGCAGTCCCCTGTCAACATACTGCTGCAACCAGTTTTTAAATTATCTTCACCAATATTTTACTTACATGTGCTATTAGTGTTATTTTTCCATAATTTCCACATTCTGTTGAATAACCTTTTTTTTTTAATGAACACAAATATGAATGGATCTCTTCCATTCGGTTGG
>NW_006936368.1:2221-2720 GCF_000298275.1 Orycteropus afer afer
TTCACCTTTGTATTAATGGTTTGTGCATAAATTTGAATAATATTTGTATTAATTGGTCTTCTTTGTAGGCGTGTGGATATTATCCTTTCACTCATAGCATTGTAATTTACGTAGATCTTGAAATATTCTTTTTGAAAATGAATGTGACTATATTCCTCTTCAATTTGTCATTACCAGAAGAGAAGATTATGTTTGTCCAATTCAAAATGACCAACACCAGTCCATTTCAGCTCACTAAGGCCTAGAATATCTATATTTATGTGTTCTGTTTCATTTCTGACAACTTTTAATTTTCCTAGATTTATACTATATGCATTGCACATTCCAGTTATTAATGGGTGCTTGAGGCTGTTTCTCCTCATTTTGTGTCACATCAGCAAATGTAGGTTCTGATGGCTTTACTCCATCCAGGTCATTAATGTTGACTCAACTTTGATGAGGCAACCCTTCCCCAGTTGCATTTTGAGCATCTTCCAACCTGAGAGGCTTATCTTCCAAC
>NW_006936369.1:0-878 GCF_000298275.1 Orycteropus afer afer
TTATGAACATAAGAGAGATGCAAATCAAAACAACAATGAGATATCATCTTGCCCCAACACTAATAGCAAAGTTCAACAAGACAGAAAATAACAAATGCTGGCGAAATGTGGAGAATTTGGCACTCTTGTACACTGCTGGTGGAACTGTAAAATGACACAAACACTGTGCAAAGCAGTATGGCAATTCCTTAAAAAGGTGAAATTAGAAATATCATTTGATCCAGCAATCCCATTACTGGGTATATATCCTAAAGAAGTGAGAGCCAGGACAAGAACAGATATATGGACACCCATGTCCATCACAGTACTATTTTTTTTTAATGCATTTTATTGAAATACAATTTATATACAGTGAAATATACAAAACTAAAGTGACATGGGTCAATGCTTTTTTTTTTTTTTGCAGTGTTCCTTCCTGTCCCCTCCACCCCGGCAACTAACAAAGAAAGTTTCCCTCCATATATAAACCTTTCCTTGACCCTCCACAACAATGAACTAATACTACATTTGTCTTTCTGTGATTGACTAATTTCACTCAGCATAACGTCCTCCACGTTCATCCATATTATGCGGTGTTTTACAGACTCTACATTATTCTTTAGTGCTGCATAGCATTCTAGTATGTTTATGTACAATAGTTTGGTCATCCACTCTTCCACTGATGGGCATGTAGGTTGTTTCCATCTTTTTGCTATTGTAAATAATGCTGTGATGAACATAAGCATGCATGTACCTGTTACTATCCTGGCTCTCATCTCTCTAGAATATATACCTAGTAAGGGGATTGCTGGGAGCTCTGGTAGCATAGTGCCTAAGGCACTTGACTGCTAACCAGAAGTCTGGCAGTTCAAACCCACCAGCCACTCCTCGGAAGGAAA
>NW_006936369.1:1853-2444 GCF_000298275.1 Orycteropus afer afer
TGTCTTCTCACCTGCATGGTTTCTGTTGAGAAATCTGAGCTTAGACTTATTGGTTGTCCCTTGTGGGTAACTTCTCATTTTTCCCGTGCTGCTTCTATGATTCTTTGTCTTTGGTTTTGGTGAGTTTGATAATGATATGTCTTGGTGTTTTTATTTTGGGATCTATCTTGTTTGGGGTTTGTTGGACTTCCTGTGTGGATATATTCTTATCTTTCATCATAACAGGAAAGTTCTCCTCTAACAAACCTTGGACAATTTTCTCAGTGGTTTTATTTTTCTCTTCCTGTTCTGAAATTCCAATGACACGTAGGTTATTCCTTTTGATGGTATCTCAAATGAACCTTAGGCTTTCTTCATTTTGTTTTGATGTTTTTTCTGATTGATCCCTTTCCAAAGAAATATTCAGATATTTGTCTTCAATCTCATTAATTCTGTCTTTCATTGCATCAATTCTACCCCTTTGCCCTTTCAATGTATTATCTATTTCTGACAATTTAGTATTAATATGGATTTCTATTTGTAGATTTAGAATCATTTCTAATTTTTCATTTATTTTGTCATTTTGTTCTTGTATTTTCTTCCAAAATTCTT
>NW_006936370.1:0-1429 GCF_000298275.1 Orycteropus afer afer
GAGGTAACTATGGGGAGGTAGTGGGAGGGGAGCTGTTGCATTGTGGTAAACTGTGGTCAATGACATGAGACAAAGTATATGTGAACTGCTGTATGGAAAATGAATTTGCTCTGTAAATCTTAACCCAAATCACAATAAAATAAAATAAAATATATCAAAATGAGGGGGGAAAAAAAAAGAAGAAGATGGAAGGAATACACAGAGTCATTGTACCTAAAAGAATTGATGAATATTTGACTATTTCAGGAGGTAACATATGATCAAGAACCAATGGTATTGAAGGAAGAAGTCCAAGCTGCACTGAAGAAATTGGCAAAAAATGAGGCTCCAGGAGTAGATAGAATACCCATTGAAATGTTTCAACACACAGATGCCGAATTGGAGGCACTTTCTTACCCATGCCAAGAAATTTGGAAAACAGCTACCTGGCTGTACATGTGACTGCAAGAGATTGATATTTGTTCCCATTCCAAAGAAAAGTGATCTAATAGAATGTGGCAATTATTGAATAATATCATTAATATCACATGCCAGTAAAATTCTGCTGAATAATTCAAAAATGGTTGTAGCAGTTTATTGACAGAGAATGTCCAGAAATTCAAGCTGTGTTTAGAAGAGGCCGTGGAACAAGGACAATTATTGCTGATGTCAGACGGATCTTGGCTGAAAGAAAAGAATACCAGAAAAATGTTTACTTGTGTTTTATTGACTATGCAAAAGTATTGAATTGTGTGAATCATAACAAAGCATGGATAACATTGAGAAGAATAGGAATTCCAGAAGCCTTAATTGTCCTTATGAGGAACCTGTACATAGACCAAAGAGGCTGTCATTCAAACAGAACAAGGGGATACTATATGGTCTAAAATTAGGAAGGATGTGCATCAGGGTTGTATCCTTTCACCATACTTATTCAATCTGTATGACAAACAAATAATACAAAAAACTGAACTATATGAAGAAGAATGTGGCATCAGGATTGGAGGAAGAAACCTTGAGAACCTGCAGTACATAGATGACACAATCTTTCATGCTTAAAGTGAAGATGACTTGAAGCACTTACTGATGAAGATCAAAGACTACAGTATTCAGTATGAACTACACCTCAACATAAGGAAAACAAAAATCCTCACAATTGGACCAATAAGAAATATCACAGTACATGGAGAAAAGATTGAAGTTGTCAGGGATTTCATTTTACTTGGAACCACAATCATCACCCATAGAAAGAGTAGTCAAGAAATCAGTTGTCATATTCCACTGGGCAAATCTGCGGCAAACAACTTTAAAGCATTAAAGAGCAAAGATGTCACTTTGAAAACTAACGTGCATCTAATGCAAGCCATGGTATTTTCAATTGCCTCATATGCATGTGAAAGCTGGACAGTGAATAAGGAAGACTGAAGAATTCATACCTTTAAATTATGGT
>NW_006936370.1:2164-2937 GCF_000298275.1 Orycteropus afer afer
TTGAACCACCAGCCTTCTGGTTAGCAGTCAAATGCCTTAGGCACTACGCCACCAGAGCTCCCACATCTAACAACAACAACCTATTTTGTGAAGGAATGTATGGAATGAGTGAATGACTGAACAAACAATAAATATTCCTATTTGCCAACATTTCAAAATGCTTTTTTTTTGGTGCTAAATGTTCCACGATCTCCCAGGTTTTTGGTAGACTTTAATCCCTATTTATTCAGCATTAATTGAAATATGCAAGGAAGATGTTATCTACCCATTGTCAGTTGAGCATGTGTTTTGCATTATTTTCAGAAATTGATTGTGAGCAATATTAAGTAATTCATAATCTCTCTGTCATAGATGCTTACCTAATTCCAAAATCTATATTACTCAACTTGTAGAGATATTGATTTCCTTGTCTTTCCAAGTCTAAAATTTGTTTAAGCATAGGATAAACAGCAAAAAAAAAAAAGAATAGATGCATTATTGTAAATATTGAATGTACTTTTAAATAATCATATATTGTTCTCAAAATTTGTCTTTAATATATATCAGGCAAATTATATCTATCTTAAAAACTTGTCCTCTTATCTCACCTCTTTACCCTAAAACATATTATCTGCATTAAAAAGTAAGCATAAGACAATGGTCCTATAAGTTTATGTGACTGATCAGAATTCCCAGGTGTAGTAGAGCTGACAAGGGGCAAGTTTGTGGTCACTGTTTAGTCATAGCCAGCTACCCAGAGGGACTGAGTAGTTGAACCTGAGGGCTTGGGACCA
>NW_006936371.1:0-2794 GCF_000298275.1 Orycteropus afer afer
TCATGTTGTCAGAAGGGACCATTCCCTGGAGAAGGATGTCATGCTTGGTAGGGTGGAGGGTCAACGAAAGAGGGGAAGGCCTTCAACAAGATGGACTGACACAGTGGCTCGATGATGGGCTCAAGGATAGCAGGGATCATGGAGCTGGTGCGGGATTGGGCAGTAATTCGTTATGCTGTGCATGGGGTCGCTATGAGTCGGAAATGACTCAATGGCACCTAACAACAATATTGCATTGTGGTCATAATTTGTATTTACCTGATGACTATTGAATTTAAGCAGCTTTTCATAGGTATCTTGGCACTTTAGTTATCCTCTTTATATACTCTACATTAATTCTTTGTATAGTCTGGATTTGAGTCCTTTGTCAGAATATATATATATATATATATATCTTCAATATGTTCTATTTTATGCTTTTCATTGTCTCAGTAGTATTTTTTGATAAACAGAAGTTTTAAATTCAATATAAATGAATTTATCAGTTTCTTCATTATGATTAGTGTTTTTTGTGCCCTCTTTAAGAAATCTTTGCTTATCCCAAGGTCATGGTCCATGTTTTCTGTATTTATAGTTCTCAGCTGACTCATGGTGACCTCATGCACAATAGGATTGGATTGCTGTGATCCCTAGGGTTTTCATTAGCTTTTTTTTTTTTTTTTTTTTTTTTTTTTGGAAGTAGATCACCAGACCTTCCTTTCTAGTCTGTCTGATGTCTTAGTCTAGAAGCTCCACTGAAACCTGTTCAGCATCATGGCAACAAACAAGTCTCCACTAACAGATGAGTGGAGGCTGTGCTTGAGGACTCAGATTTGGGTCTCCCACATGGAAGGCATGAATTCTACCACTAAACCACCACTGCCCCTCACGAATCACATATAGATTTCATATCTAGATCTATCTGCAATTTGTGTATGATTCAGGGATCAAAGCTCCATATGGAGTTTTTATTTCATATGGCTATCCAATTGGCACAGCACCATCCTTTTTCACTGCAGTAGCACTCTTTTTTAAATTCAAAATCATAAATATCTAGATCTATTTCTGGGCTGTCTTGTTCCATTGGTCTGTGTGCCACACTAACATACTTAATTACTTAATTACTATAGCTTTATAATATGACTTCTTATCTTCTAGTGTAAATCTCCAGGTTTACTCTTCTTCTAGATTGCCAAGAGCTTAAGTTTTAACTGCCATATGAGGACTGAAAATGAGATATTGAGTCATAGAAAGTAGAGGAGTTGATTTGATAATCATGAAAAAGCCAAAACTTTCAAAAATACTCACTCAGCACAAGACAAAGAAATTTCTCTTAACTGCTGGCTTGCCCACCCTTGGCTTTGTAGTTTGGATTTATACTTCCTGAGCTCTGGTGGCTTAGTGCCTAAGGCATTTGGTTGCTAACTAGAAGGTTGGCAGTTCAAATCCACCAACCACTCCTCAGAAGGAAGGTTGTACAATCTACTTCCGTAGTGATACTACCTCGGAAACCCAAGGAGGGTTGCTATGAGTCAGATCTGACTTGAAGGCAGTGAGGTTTTGTTTTTTTGTGTTTTTTTTAGGGGGGAGGGTATTTATAACACAAGTGGTTGTAAATAGTAGCTACTATTACTATTTCATGAGGGTCCTTAGGATTCAGGCAAGAGCACACCCATTGTATATACTGAGGTTTTGCTAAGAGTTCTGGAGGTGGGAGGGGGTAGGAGATGTCAGGTATTGAATGCTGACTCTGAGTGGATTCGGTATTCAAATCCAGATCTGACTCAAAACCTGTGCTGGTTCCACACTTCAGATTGGAGAAAGTGTTGAGATTAAATATGGAGAATTATTGTAGCTGCCTACAACACAATCTAAACCTGAACCAAGCCAGAGGGGGCTCATTTTGCTTAGGTGGCATAAAAAAAAAAAAAACCTCTGGTACTTCATAGGGTACTTCCTGGTACTGCTTAGCTACCAGGAAGTACCTTATGAATTTCCATTTCACTGAGTCATCTTGCAGCATTACCCTCTTGGTGATGTTTCACTGTTGTCATTGTTGATATGTGCTGTCAAGTCGGTCCAACTCATAGCGACCCCTCCTGGGGTTTCCAAGGCAGTATCATTACGGAAGTAGATTGCCCAACCTTCCTTCTAAGGAGTGGCTGGTGGGTTTGAACTGCCAGCCTTCTGGTTGGCAGTCAAAATGCTAAATTGAACATTTAAGATAGACTCTGGGGATGAATATCCAACCCATTCTTCACAACATTTCACTTATTCCATATCTGCTGGCATTAAACATGTCACAACCAAAGATGGATGGAAAGGTGCTTAAAGGAAAGGTTGGAAAATTGGAAAGGACAGTTAATCGGGGGTCATATTTATGCTTCTATGGCTAAACTCAGTCAATTATTTAATGAAAACTTTCTACTTTCACGGAATCAGTGAATACCTTCCATTTCAATGAGTATATTTTTCATTCCGAGAAACTCTGATTCCTTTTCAAGTCAGCTTGGTCTTTTTTTAAATCTTGTTTTTCCTGATATTTTTAATCTCCTTTTTACATGTTTAATTATTTTAAGCATATTTTAAAATAATCCGCAGATGATAATGCTATTACCTGAAACTTTGGGGAAGGGTCTAATTCTATCATTCACTGGGTCTACTGATATTTCACAACAGATTTTTTTTCTTTCATTGTTTTATAGTTTTGTAAGAACTCGTTCTAGGAGCTCTGGTAGCATAGTGCCTAAGGCACTTGACTGCTAACCAGAAGGCTGGTGGTTCAAACCCACCAGCCACTCCTCAGAAGGAAGAT
>NW_006936372.1:0-502 GCF_000298275.1 Orycteropus afer afer
GAGAAAGAACAGAATGGGAGGTCTCATGCTCCCAGATTTTAAAACCTACTGTGCAGCCACTATTGTCAAAACTTACTGGTACTGGTATAAAGACAGATACATAGACCAGTGGAATAGAGTTGAGAATCCAGAAACAGATCCATTGACCTATGGTCAGCTGATCTTTGACAAAGGGCTGAAATCCATTAAATGGAGAAGAGATTGTCTGTTTAACAAAGGGTGCTGGCAAAACTGGATGTCCATTTGCAGAAAGATGAGGCAGGATCTGCACCTCACACTATGCACAAAGACTAGCTCCAGATGGATCAAGACTTCAACCTAAAGCTATAAAGTTCCTCGGGGAAAAATTGGGGACAAATTTGGGAGCCCTGACATATGGCATGGACAGAATGTTGGGCACATTCAGGAATGCACAAATGGCAGAAGATAGACTGGATGAATGGAACCTTCTAAAAAATAAATGTTTATGTGCTTCCAAGGACTTCTCCAGAAGAATCAAAAG
>NW_006936372.1:2632-3602 GCF_000298275.1 Orycteropus afer afer
ATGAACCCTTCTGCACATACAGTACTGCATTGTCAGTGAAGGCAAACATTGGTATACAGGCAGATGGATGGGTGGATAGGCTGAACTATTAGGTATGTCTATGAAGGGGGAGTGTGCACAAGACCATGTATACAGTAGGCAGACTGTTTCTACAAGTGTATTTGTATGTTCTATAGGAATTCCCAGTAAAGCTGACAAGGGCCATGGTTGTAGTTACTTCTTAGCCACAGCCAGCTACCCGGAGCGAGTAAGTAGTAGGACCTGTGGGCTCCGGACCATAGTTACAGTGGACATCAAGCTCAATTGGCATAACATCCCACACAGAAACATTGTTCCACATCCTACTTTGACAAGTAGCAACTGGGATCTTAAAAGCTTGCAGGCAGCCATCTAGATGCAACAATGGGTCTCTCCTCACCCAGAGCAAAGAAGAATGAAGAAAACCAAAACACATGGAAACAATTTAATCCAAGTGACTGACTGGTACATCATGCCATCCTCAGCCCATACGACTGTGAGACCAAAACTAGATGGTGACTGGCTAACACTGTCAATTCAGAGGGGGATGTCTGTAGGAGATCCTGGATAGAGTGGGAGAACAATGGGAAACAAAATTCAAAATCATTAAAAAAAAAAAAAGGACCACTTTTGCTTATCTGATAGAGCTTAATGGAACTACTGAGACTATGGCCCCTAGTTACCCTTTAGGTCTGGAATTGAACCCACTCCTTTGGCTTCTAGCTAAACAAAAGACAGGCATATGAGCTGAACATTTAAAATCGGTAGATAGGGGGAGGCAGGGCAAGATGGCGGACTAGGCAGAAGGATTGCACAGACCCTCTTCAACAAAGAAAAGGGAAACCAATTAACACAGATACAGAAGATAATCTTGGACCACTGAGTCTTGAAGGAAAGGATGCAGATTTGGACTAAACCCCAACTAGCAGAAGAATTTGCGTGAAAATACCAA
>NW_006936373.1:0-1247 GCF_000298275.1 Orycteropus afer afer
TTGGATAGAACTGACATTTTCACAATGTTCAATCTTCCTATCCACAAGCATGGGATGTTCTTCCATTTATGTAGATCTCTTATGGTTTCTTGAAGTCATGTTTTATAGTTTTCTTTGTACAGGTCTTTTGTGTCCCTGGTAAGATTTATTCCCAAATATTTTATTTGTTTGGTAGCTATTGTAAATGGTATTGATTGCCTTATTTCTTTTTTAGCAATCTCTTTGGTGGTGTAGAGGAATCCAACTGATTGTTGGATGTTGGTCTTTTATCCTGCCACGATGCTAAATCTCTCAATTAGTTCCAGCAGAGTTTTGACTGAGTCTCTTGGGTTTTCTAGGTATAGGATTATATCATCAGCAAATAGGGATAGTTTGATTTCTTCCTTACCAATTTGGATGTCTTTGATTTCCCTTATGGCCCTGGCTAGGACTTCCAGTACAGTGTTGAATAGAAGAGGTGATAGAGGGCATCCTTGTGTGGTTCCTGTTTGCAAGAGGAATGGTTTCAGTCTCTCTCCATTGAGAATAATGTTAGCTGTTGGTTTTGCATAGATGCCCTTTATTATGTTGAGGGATGTCCCTTCTATTCCTATTTTGCTGAGAGTTTTGATCAGGAATGTGTGTTGGATTTTATCAAATGCCTTTTCTGCATTAACTGATATAGTCATGTGGTTCTTCTATGTTTTATTTACGTGGTGGATGACATTGATTGTGTTTCTAATGTTGAACCCTCCTTGCAAACGTGATATGAACCCTACTTGTTCATAATAAATTATTTTCTTGATATGTTGGTGCAGTCTATTGGCTAGGATTTTGTTGACGATTTTTGCATCTATATTCATGAGGAATAATTGGTCTGTAGTTTTGAGTGATGTCTTTGCCTGGTTTTGGTATCAAGGTTATGCTTGCTTCATAAAATGAGTTAGAGAGGATTCCATCCTTTTCTGTGTTTTGGGATTGTTTGAGTAGGACTGGTGTCAGTTCTCTGAATGCTTGGTAGAATTCTCCGGTGAAACCATCTGGACCAGGACTTTTTTTTATTGGTAGTATTTTGATGACCTGTTCAATTTCTTCTTTTGTTATGGATCTGTTCAACTTTTCCACATCAGTCTGTGTTATTTAAGTGGTGTGTTTCTAGAAATCTGTCCATTTCTTTCAGATTTTCAAATTTGTTGGAGTACAGTTCTTCATAGTATCCTGATATCCTTTTTTTTTTCAGTTGGTTCTGTTGTGATGTCACCCATTTC
>NW_006936373.1:1823-2749 GCF_000298275.1 Orycteropus afer afer
TTTTGGTCAATGACATGAGACAAAGTATATGTGAACTGCTGTATGAAAAGTGAATTTACTCTGTAAATCTTCACCCAAATGCTGAAAAAAAAAAAGGCAAAAAAAAAAACCAACTTCTGGTCTTGTTGATTTTTTTCTATTGTCCTTCTATTTTCTGTTTCATTGATTTCTGCTCGAATCTTTATTTCCTTTCTTCTGGTGACTGTAGGGTTTTCTTGCTGTTCTTTTTCTAATTGTTGGAGATGTTGGTTTAAAGTGTTGATTTTGGCTTTCTTCTTTTTTGATGTGTGCATTTATTGCTATAAATTGGTCTCTGATCACTGTTTTTGCTGTGTCCCAAAGATTTTGGTATGTTATGTTTTCATTCTTGTTTGACTCAAGGAATTTTTGAATTTCAATTTATATTTCTTCTCTTACCCAGTCTTTCTCAAGGAGGGTGTTGTCCAGTTTCCATGTGTTTACTCTTTTTCTGTGGATCTTCCTGTTGTTGATTTCTAATTTCATAGCATTGTGATCTGAGAAGATGCTTTGCAGTATTTCAGTGTTTTTAAATTTATGGAGGCTTGCTTTATGGCCTAACATATGGTCTATCATGGAAAATGTTCCATGTGCACTGGAAAATAACATATATTGTGCTGTTGTTGGGTGAAGTGCTCTGTAAATGTCTATAACGTCAAGTTGGTGGATTGTATTGTTTAGTTCTTCTGCATCTTTGTTGAGTTCCTTTCCAATTGTTCTATCTTTCATTGAAAGTGGTGTATTAAAGTCTCCCACTATGACTGTGGAGTCATTTATTTGCCTTTTCAACTCTTTTAAAGTCTGATTTATGTATTTGGGGCTCTTTCATTGGGTCCATAGATATTTATTATGGTTATATCTTCTTGTTCAGTTGTTCCTTTAATCATTATATAATGTCCTTCCTTGTC
>NW_006936374.1:0-687 GCF_000298275.1 Orycteropus afer afer
AAGAGAGCAGGATACAGACCCAGAACACATCCCTGAGGAAGAAGCAGCATTGGAACTCTCTTGATAAAGAATTCAAATGAATTATATTTAGGTATGTTCAAAGGATTGAGAGATGGACCAAGGAAAACACAAACAAAACCCTAGAAGAATTTTGGAAGAAAATACAAGAACAAAATGACAAAATAAATTAAAACTCAGAAATTATTCTAAATCTACAGATAGAAATCCAGAAGATCAATACTAAATTGTCAGAAATACATAACACATTGAAAGGACAAAGGAGTAGAATTGATGCAACAGAAGACAGAATTAATGAGGTTGAAGACAAATACCTGAATACTTCTTTGGGAAGGGATTAATCAGAAAAAAGATCAAAATAAAATGATGAAAGTCTACGGAGCATGTGGGATACAAGGAAAAGGAATAACTTGCGTATCATTGGAATTCCAAAACAGGAAGAGAAAAATAAAACCACTAAGAAAATTGTCCAAGATTTTTTGGAGGAGAACTTCCTTGATATGATGAAAGATGACAATATATCCACTCAGGAAATCTAACGAACCCCAAATAGGATAGACCCCAAAAGAAATCACCAAGACACATCCTCATCAAACTCATCAAAACCAAAGACAAAGAAAGAATCCAGAAAGCAGCATTGGAAAAACAAAAAGTTACTTACAAAGGACA
>NW_006936374.1:1970-2628 GCF_000298275.1 Orycteropus afer afer
ATGATAGACCATATGTTAGGCCATAAAGCAAGCCTTAATAAATTTAACAACATCGAAAAACTGGAACACATCTACTCAGATCATAATGCTATCAAAATAGAAATCAACAATAGGAAGATCAATGGAAAAAGAGTAAGCACATGGAAACTGAACAAAATGTTCCGTAAGAAAGACTGGCTAAAAGAAGAAATAATCATTGAAATTAAAAAAATTTCCTGAATCAAATAAGAATGAAAACACAACATACAAAATTTTGGGGACACAGAAAAGCAATGACCAGAGGCCAATTTACAGCAATTAATGCACACATCAAAAAAGAAGAGAAAGCCAAAATCAACACTTTAAATCAACATCTCCAACAATTAGTAAAAGAATAGCAAGAAAACCCTACAGTCACCAGAAGAAAGGAAATAAGATTCTAGTAGAAATCAATGAAACAGAAAATAGAAGGACAATAGAAAAAAATCAACAAGACAAGAAGTCGGTTTTTTAAAAAGATTAATATAATTGACAAACCATTGGCAAATTTAACAAAGGAAAAGAGGGAGAGAATACAAATAACGTGAATAAGAAATGAAATGGGTGACATCACAACAAAACCAACTGAAATAAAAAGGATAATATCAGGATACTATGAAGAACTGTACTCCAACAAATT
>NW_006936375.1:0-476 GCF_000298275.1 Orycteropus afer afer
TTCCAATGCTGCTGCTTCTTCAGGGATGTGTTCTGAGTCTGTATCCTTCTCCCTTGCTTCTACCACTTATCTTGCTTCTTTGTGTAGACTGTGTGTGATGGTCTGTTGTTTCTGAGGCATCGTGACATTGTTGTAATTAGATCTCTGTTAACTGTTTGTGAAGAGCAGCCAAGGGTGATTCCGGCTCTTCTTGGTGGGTGTTTATCATTGGCCCATTGGTAGAGAAGGAGGAAGTGGCTCTCACTCAGTAAGTGCAGTTGCAGCAGGTGTGGGTTTAGTTGTGTCTTTGGGGACTCTTGTTGTCTCCCACTCAGTTACACACAAATTACAATTGAATAACCATCAAAAAACTAAAAGCCCATATACAAAAACCACACCATGTAATCACACAGGAACAGTAACCAAAAAAAGAAAACAGGGAAAAAAGGAAGAAAAAACAAGCAAACCTGCAATGTCTGGGGATATGGCACTAAGAG
>NW_006936375.1:1511-2672 GCF_000298275.1 Orycteropus afer afer
CTTGCCTTTGGATTTAAAGTGTTTCTTTGCAGAAGTGTATAGTTGGGTCATTTTTATTCAGTTTGACAATTTCCACCTTTTGAATAGAGTGCTTAATATACCCACATTATAATTATTGATATGGTTGGATTTACATTTCCCATCTTGTTAGTTGTTTGGTTTGTCTCGTATCTTTTTTCTTTCTATATTTCTCCTCTACTAGCTTCATTTGTATTAAATAAATTTTTCTTCTGCGTCATTTTAATTCTCTTTTTTCATTTTTAAATATAATGTTTGAACTATTTTCTTAATGGTTGCTGAATGAATTATAATATATCTTAATTTGTCATAATCTACTTCATATCCAAATTATATAAACTTTGTTCCATTCCCTTTCTCCACTCTTTTGCTGATACATTATTTTAGTATCTATTACATCTATACATGTTATAAACCCAAAAATACACGACTGAAATGTCATTTCATACAAGCTTATACTTTTTTAAGTTTTTAAGAGTGAAAAAGGAAATATATTTTAGAGTCTTTCAGAGGAATCTACGTATTTACAAATTCCAGTACTTTTTTCTTCCTATGTATTCATGTTATTCTCTGGCTTTATTTTCTTGTTTCAATATAGCTTCATTGCTTCTCTCTTCTTTTGTGCTGTTATTCCCATATATACACACTAAGCCCAACAGCACAATTTTATAACTACTGCTTTGTGCAATTGTCTCTTAAATTAGTTAAGACATGTTTAAAAAGATAATGCATACTTGCACTTGCTTTTTTAATTATCATTGCCAGCTCAACCCTTTATTGGTTCACTTTATTTCTTCATGTGGATGGAGTTATTGTCTGGTGTTGCTTCATGCCATCAAGAAGAACTTTTGTAGTGTTTTTCTAAAGATTTTATTGCTTATTTTATTTTATTGAATGTTTTATTTTATTTGGGTGAAAGTATAAAAGGAAATTAGTTTCTCCTTGATTATTTATACAAATTTTGTTTCATGACATGAATTACAATTCCTTAAATGTAATAGCACTCTTCCCACTTCCTTCCTGGGTTATCCTTTCCATTTGCCCATCTTTCCAAATAATTCTTACTCTCTGGACATTGTTTTTGGGCAAATGTTGCCCTTTGGTCTTTTTTTTTTTTTAGGATTTGGGTGAAGATTTACAGAG
>NW_006936376.1:0-2757 GCF_000298275.1 Orycteropus afer afer
TTCTTAAGTCCTACCACCACAGGAATCTGCAGGAGCATTGTCTCTTTAAATATCCAAAACAGTCAAGCTGCTTTTTAATCCTACAAAATGGCGGTGCCCTCCGGACTGGCAAAAGTCCACATCTCAGCCCACCTTTGTCTTCACTTTCTCCGTTTGTTCCCCAGCCACCGTGCACAGTCCGTGCAGTCCCCCTGGCTGGCAGGGTGATTTTTATGTGATATTAATGATATTCTTTCATAATTTTCACATTCTGTTGGATCAGCTTTCCTTGGAATAGGTGCATGCTGGTATCTCTTCCAGTGGATTCGCTGACTGTCTTCTAAACTTCTAGACATAAACAAGGGAGTGCTTCCGTCATGGCATCCATTTGTTGAAACATCTCAGTTAGTATTTTGTCAATTTCTAGAGCCTTGTTTTTCACCAGTGTTTTCAGTGCAGCTTAGACTTAGGCTTATTGCTTCAATACCATCATTTATCATATGCTCCCTCCTAAATGGTTGAAGGTTGACCAATTCTTTTTGGTACAGTGACTCTGTGTATTCCTCCCATCTTCTTTTGATGCTTTCTGCATCATTCAATATTTTACCCCTAGAAGCCTTCAGCATAACAACTCAAGGCTTGAATTTTTCCTTTAGTTTCTTCCACTTGAGAAATACTGAGCATATCCTTTCCTTTTGGTTTTCTTCAATTCTAGGTTTTGCATATTTCATTATAATACTCTCCTTTTGCTTCTGATGCTGTCAATTGAAATCTTCTGTTCAGTTCTTTTATTTCATCATTTCTTCCATTCACTCTGTTCAAGAGCAAGTTTCAAAGTCTTTTTTGACACTTATTTTGGTCTTTTCATTCTTTCTTGTCTTTTTAATGACCTTTTCCTTTATTCATTTATGATATCCTTGATGCCATCCCACAACTCATCTGGTCTTCAGTCATTGGTGTTCAGTATGTTAAATCTATTCTTGTGATTGTCTCTAAATTCAGGTGGGATATACTCAAGAGTATACTCTGTCTCTTATAGACTTGTTTTAATTTTATTCAACTTCAACATGAACTTGCATATGAGCAAGTAAGTCTATTCCGCAGTTGGCCCCTGGCCTTTTTCTGACTGATGATACTGAGCTTCTCCATCATCTCTTTCCACAGATGTATTAGATTGATTCCTGCATATTCCATCCAGTGAGGTCCATAGTTCTGTTTATGTTGTTGAAATAGGTATTTGCAATGAATAATTTATTGGTCTTGCAAAATTCTATCATGCCACTTCTGGCTTCCTTTCTATCACCATGGCTATGTTTTCCAGCTACCAATCCAACTTTTGCATTCCAATCAGTAATTATCAGTGGAAAAGCTGACAAAGAACACATTCTGTCTCAGTCAGTGTTTACCATGGTGTTTGATAACAAGTGAGCTTATTCATGCTGATTATATTTACCAACCTTTGAAGTTTATTTTGTGGTGGATGGAAAAAGGAAAAAGGAAAGATCTGTTACTGGCCTACTGTGTGCCAGGCAAAAAGAGCCCTACTGATGCAGTGGTTAAGAGCTTGGCTGCAAACAGAAAGGTCAGTGGTTCAACCCACCAGCTGCTCCATGGCAGAAAAATGTGGCAGTTTGCATTCGTAAAGATTTACTGCCTTGGAAACCCTATAGGGCAGTTCTACTATTACTATGAGTTGGAATTACATAATGGTAATTGTTTGGGTTTGGGTGTTGGTTGGCGAGCCAGGCATTTTAATACATTACCTTACTTTACGCACATGATAACCTTGTGTTATAGGGTTTATTATTCTCTTTTTAGAACTATGGAAACTGAAATGATTTGCCTATGGCATCACAGCTAGTGGTGAGGTATGATGAGAACCCAGCGATTTCTGATTCCAAAACCCATGTTTCTCCTACTCCTTGATTCATACCTGAGAACATCACATCTCTATTCTTCAGCAATAGCTGCTCAGTCTTTATCAAACTAGGATGAGGAGGAATGAAATTTAAGAAAATTTTTATGCATATGTAAAATTAGGGGGGATTATGTAATGAACCCATTATATCCATTACCTAGCTTCATATTTACTTGGCTGATCTTTTTCCATACATCTGTTTACTACTATTATCTTGAAGGAATCTCTGTGTGGTGCAAAAGGTTAGGATACTTGGCTGCTAACAAAAAGGCTAGAGATTTGAGTTCACCCAGAGGTACCTTGGAAGAAAAGCCTGGCAATCTGCTTCCCAAAAATCAGCCATTGGAAACTATAGGGAACACATTTGTACTCTAACACATGTGGGGTCACCAGTAGTCAGAATCCACCTGATGGCAATTGTTTTTTGAAATCCCAGCTATTATATAGTTGCTGCTGAAAATTATGTTAACATGGGTGCTGTTTGTGTTCCTACTTTATGAGAAACTTTAACACACACTTATGTGTAGGGTGTCTTCAAATGACAATGTAAGAGGGTACCGCTCTCCTATTAAAGAAAAACATTATTGTGGAAAAGGCAAAGGGGAGACTTCCTATTTTCTTTCAACTATTCTATGCATAATGAGGAAAACTCCAAAGTGAAATTAGTCTAAAAATATGAATACCTTGAAAACATAAAAATCAATGGTTTTAAGCAAACAATATAATCCCCTTGGCAGCTAATAATAGTTTCCATTGTATGCCTAATATACATGGTAATGCTAAATTGTTGTTATGTGCCATCGAGTCAGACTGGACTCATAGTGACCCCTCCTTGGGTTTCTGAGGCAGTATCACTATGG
>NW_006936377.1:0-1731 GCF_000298275.1 Orycteropus afer afer
GATGGACACTGGGAGGAGGTAACTATGGGGAGGAAGTGGGAGGGGAGCTGCTGCATTGTAAATTTTGGTCAATGACATATGAGACAAAGTATATGCGAACTGCTGTATGAAAAGTGAATTTACTCTGTAAATCTTCACCCAAATCCTGAAAAAAAAAAAAAAAAAGATTACAGCCAAGCAAACTCTATGGAGCAGTTCTACCCTGTGATACGTGAGTGTCACGATGCGTCAGAATGAACTGAATGGCAACAGGTTTGGTTTTTGGTTTGATTATGGGTTTCAACAAATACATAGTATCATGTCCACCAGTACAGTATCATACAGAGTAGATTCTGCCCTAAAAATGCCTTCTTGTTGTTGTTGTTATGTGCCATGGAGTCGGACCCGACTCGTAGCGGACCCCTCCTTGGGTTTCCAAAGCAATATCACTATGGGAGTAGATTGCCCCATCTTCCTTCCGAGGAGTGGCTGGTGGGTTTGAACTGGACCCCCTATATTCATCACCTCCACCCCAAATCCTGGCAACCACTGGTCTTTTTACTGTCTCTTGTCATATTGCCCCTTCCAGAATGTCATATAGTTAGAATCATCTATGTAGCTTTTTCACACTGGCTTCTCTGCCATATTAGATAAATATATTGTTAACCTCACCCCTTCCACTCCAAATTTGTACAAATTTACCCTCCCACCAGTCATGCATGAATAAATATACCTATTTTCCCAAGACCTGACGAGCAAAATACGAAATCAGGTTTTGCCTTTGCCAATGTGGTAGGTAAAAAATGGTATCCTGTTAGAACTATAATTTGCATCTGGAAGAGGGAATTCTTTGGAAGCAAAGGCACGCCAAGTCACAAATGTCAGCTGCCTTAGTCCCTCTGTCAGTCCTAAGGGCGCTTCTGTGCAAATTAGAAAAAGGTACTCCTCCTCAAGACATTTGGCTGCCATCTGCTAGAAAACCGTCATAATTACCACACAAATCTGTCATGACTTTGAGGCACAGAGTACCCCCTCGACTGTGCATCACCCAGCCTCCTCTACCGCAGGCAGCAGCTGGAGGTAAAGGCAGGCTTGAGAGCACAAGTGGTTGCTGGGTCGAAATCAGATTGCGAGGAATGAATGCAGTGGAAGTGGCAGACACAGGACCGGAGCTCACGCTGTTTGACAGAGGAGCACGGGGGCGCCTGCTTGAGGGACAGCCAGCATAAATGGGAACTTCATTATCCGTGGATTATGCACTTGGAACTGAGGTCCCAGGCAACTCTGATATTAGTAATTTGGCCAGGAGGCTCATTAAGCTCTTAAGAGAAGTTGGCCTAGTTAATGAATTAATATAAGATGACATTTTACACACAGAGCAAAAACGAGACCAGGAACCATCAAGTTCTGTAACATCATAATTCCTCGAGCAAATGTGACCACCACGCTGTGCCTGCCAAAGTAGGCAGATCTGGAGAGAGCCTGATTCAGAGACATGAGCAAGACCGTTCACACACACAGACATTTTACATTCCCTTCATTTCAAAGGGCTCCCACATGTATTCTTAAAACCCCATGTGGTTACACAGAAGTCCACGTTTTAAAAGCTCTGGCCTGATTTGTTTTCTGTGTGAATATTCTGCCACTTTCCTCCTTTAAGAAGCATTTCTCACTGGGAAAGAGCTCAATCCATCCTGATGGTCTGTCCACCCCCTCTCCCCAAAGGGAGCTCCCAGCTTCTGCCACGGTCCA
>NW_006936377.1:1986-2542 GCF_000298275.1 Orycteropus afer afer
TCATCAGGTCGATTTTTGTCTCATAGCCACCCCATGTGACACTCACATGGAGTCGGGTTTTCTAGGCCATAATCTTCACAGGATCAGATAGCCAGGTTTTCCGCCCTCAGAGGCACTGGAGTGCAGACCACCAGCTTTTCAGTTAGCAGCTGAGTGCTTACCTGTTGTGCCACCAGGGCTTCTTTTCAGCACGATAGCAACCACAGACGTTCATGGACAGACAGGTGGTGCCTGCACATGAGTTGTGTCAGCTGGGTCTCTCACATGGGAGGCACAGATTCTACCGCTGAACTACCTCTGGCTCAAGAACTGGCATGAACTAAATGCAAACCCTTGCCAGGTCCTGTGCTCCGCACCTCATGTACAGAATTATACGTTATCCGCCCAGTATTCCAGTGGGATGAGTACAGTACCGTAACTACCACCTCCATCCACCTTTTTAAAGATGAGACTCATAAAAGTTTAAGTAACTTGTTTCAGCTCTAACAGCTAAAAGTGATGGCCCCTCTGTGACTCCGCTGCTCTGTGCAGGAGATAATAAAATAAAGAGGTTGTT
>NW_006936378.1:0-1074 GCF_000298275.1 Orycteropus afer afer
AATTTATAGAAAACTCCAACACCTCAATTACAAAAAGACAAACAATCCAATTAAAAAATGGGCAGAAGACATGAATAGACACTTCACCAAGGACGATATTCAGGCGGCCAACAAACATATGAAGAAGTGCTCATGATCATTAGCCATTAGAGAGATGCAAATCAAAACAACAATGAGATACCATCTTGCTCCAGCACTAGTAGCAAAGTTCAACAAGATAAAAAATAACAAATGCTGGTGAGGATGTGGAGAGATTTGGACTCTCATCCACTGCTTGTGGGACTGTAAAAGGGTACAACCACTGTGGAAAACAGTATGGTAATTTCTTCAAAAGTTGGAATTAGAAATACCATATGACCCAGATATTCCATTACTAAGTATATATCCTAAAGAAGTGAGAGCCATGACAAGAACAGACATATGCACACCCTTGTTCATTGCAGCACTATTTACAATAGCTAAAAGATGGAAATAACCTAGGTGTCCATTAACTGAGAAATAGATAACCAAACTTTGGAAGCACATCAAAATTTAATTTTTAGAAGGTCCCATTAATCTGGTTTCTCTTCTGTTTGTGCATTTTGAGTTATGCTTGATAGTCTATTTATGCCATATATTAGGGCTCCTAAATTTGGTCCTAGTTTTTTCTTGAGGAACTTCATAGTTTTTGGTTTCACATTTAAGTCTTTGATCCATCTGGAGTTAATTTTTGTGTATAGTGTGAGGCACAGATCTTGTTTCATTTTTCTGCAAACGGGTTTCCAGTTTTGCCAGCACCATTTATTAAACAAACATTCTCTTCCCCATTTAATGGATTTAGGCCCTTTGTCAAAGATCAGCTGATCATAGGTCGATGGAACTACTTCTGGGTTCTCAATTTTATTCCATTGGTCTATATGTGTCTGTCATTAAACCAATACCAGGCAGTTTTGACTATTGTGGCTGTATAGTAGGTTTTGAGATCCGGCAGTGTGAGACCTCCTACTTTGTTCTTCAATAGTGATTTGCTTATCCGAGGTCTCTTTCCTTTCCATATAAACTTGGTGATTGTTTTTTCCATATCCTTAAAGAATG
>NW_006936378.1:2049-2607 GCF_000298275.1 Orycteropus afer afer
GATTTTCTGATGTTGAATCATCTTTGCATTCATAGAGTAAACCCCACTTGGTCATAGTGCATGACTCTTTTAATATGCTGTTGGATTCTCTTTGCTGGTATTTTGTTGAGGATTTTTGCATCTACATTCATGAGAGATGTTGTGCTGCCACTTTCTTTTTTTGTGTGGCATGCTTTTTGTAAACTTAATTTTTGGGAAGGGAAAATATAAAACCAGAGATATGAAATTCTCCCTTGAGATAAAACAAGCTTTGATTAAATTAATTAAAACCCTCAATTTTTTAGATTTTTGGACTTCTTGCTTGTTCAACCAAATGCTGTAAATTGCTCCTAATCTTGAAAATGTTTTCACAATACCTGTGAAACATGAAGCTGGACCAGCCCAGCCAGGTAGAAGTTTGAAACTGAGATGGTGTTGTGTTTTATATGCTGTGGGGTTCATTTCTGTTAACCATCCCAATATCCAAGGCCCCAGGGGGTAAAGGTTTGTTCAGATGTACAGGACCTGCTTTTTATCACTACAAATTATAGTGACCAATTATCCCAGTTTTTTTTTTTT
>NW_006936379.1:0-485 GCF_000298275.1 Orycteropus afer afer
TGTTTAGTATAATTCTATGCTGAAACCATCTGGATCAGGACGTTTTTGTTAGTAATTTTTTTATGACCTGTTCAATTTCTTCTTTTGATATGAATTTGTTAAAATTTCCACATCAATCTGTGTTAGTTTAGGTAAGTGGTGTGTTTCTAGAAATCTGTCTGTTTCTTCCAGATTTTCAAATATGTTGGAGTACTGTTCTTCATACTATCCTGATATTTTCCTTTTTATTTCAGTTAGTTCTGTTGTGATGTCACCCATTTCACTACTTATATGCTATTTGTATTCTCTCCGTCTTTTCCTTTGTTAAATTTGCCAGTGGTTTGTTAATTTTATTAATCTTTTCCAAAAACCAACTTCTGGTCTCATTGATTTTTTCTACTGTCCTTCTATTTTCTGTTTCATTGATTTCTGTTCGAATCTTGATTATTTCCTTTCTTCTGTCGACTGTAGGTTTTTCTTGCTATTCTTTTTCTAATTGTTGGAGA
>NW_006936379.1:2245-3032 GCF_000298275.1 Orycteropus afer afer
CTGAGAAATCAGAGCTTATTCTTACTGGTTGCCCTTTGTAGGTAACCTTTTGTTTTTCCTGTGCTGCTTCCAGGATTCTTTCTTTCTCTTTTGTTTTGATGAGTTTGATGATGATATGTCTTGGTGATTTTCCTTTGGGGGTCTATGCTGTTTGGTGTTTGTTGGACTTCCTGAATGAATATCTTCTCATCTTTTATCATATCAGGGAAGTTCTCCTTTAACAAAACCTGGATGATTTTTTCAGTAGTTTTATTTTTCTCTTAGTGTTCTGGAATTTCAATGACACATAGGCTATTCCTTTTGATGGTATCCCACATGAACTTTAGGCTTTCTTCATTTTGTTTTGATCTTTTTTCTGATTTATCCCTTTCCAAATAGTATTTGTCTTGAATCTTATTAATTCTGTCTTCCATTGCATGAATTCTACTCCTTTGCTCTTTCAATGTGTTATCTATTTCTGATGATTTAGTATTAATCTGGATTTCTATCTTTAGATTTAGAATCATTTCTAATTTTTCATTTATTTTGTCATTTTTTTCTTGTATTTTCTCCCAAAATTCTTCCAGCATTTTATTTGTGTTTTCCTTGGTCTTTCTCTCAATCCTTTGAAGATATCTAAATATAATTCTTTTGAATTCCTTATCAGGGAGTTCCAATGCTGTTTCTTCCTCAAGGATGTGTTCTGGGTCTGTATCCTTCTCCTTTGCTTCTACCACTTTATCTTGCTTCTTTATGTGGTCTGCCATGGTTTGTTGTCTCTGAGACATTTTGGTGTTGTTGTATTTAA
>NW_006936380.1:0-604 GCF_000298275.1 Orycteropus afer afer
GCACCCAACTCTCTCTGTAGCATATTCTGTTTTTGTTACCTGGTGTCACACTGACAGGAATATACCACAAATGGGATGGCTTTAATAAACAAGAGCTTATTCTATCACAATTTTGAAGGCTAGAAGTCTGATTTCAAAGTGCTAAGCTCTAGGAACTGGATGAAAGCCCCTCGGCCTTGGGCTTCTGCCCAAGCTCTACCTCTTGCTCTTGGCCCCCTGAAGCAGAAGGCCTTCTTCACTCAGGCAGCTGATGGCTGAGGCTGACAAACCCAAGGTTGGAAAGGAAAAGGGCACAGTCCCGATGTTACCAAACCACACAGAACGACATTGATTCAAGTCCATTAGGAGTCTCAAGATCAGCAGACAACATGGCAGGCTGCTGAACAATGAGTCAGCTCCATGCAGGATCCCAGCATGTTAAAGCTACAGACCATTCCTGAATCTCCTTCATACATATTGGGAGCGGACCACATCCCTATGGCGCTCACTCAGCTTTTCCAGGAGATTCCACCAACGACCTGATTACCAATCTCATGATGGGGAACAACTACATCAGGCTGCCCAGTCACTCAAACTCAGGTCCAGCCACGTTGACACATAGCCT
>NW_006936380.1:1359-2781 GCF_000298275.1 Orycteropus afer afer
AAAGGTCATTTTATGGAGAGCAAGTGCATGTGAATGGGCATGAGTGAGAGAAACAGTGGACATGTGTGATGGTTTCCTGACCAGGATGTCTCTGTGTTTGCAGGTGTCCAGTGTGAGGTGCAGCTGGTGGAGTCCGGGGGAGGCCTGGGTCAGCCTGGGGGATCTCTGAGACTCTCCTGTGCAGCCTCCGGATTAACTTTCAGTAACCACTGGATGGCCTGGGTCCGCCAGGCTCCAGGGAAGGGGCTGCAGTGGGTCTCAACCATTAGTCATGATGGTAGTAGCAAATACTACACAGACTCCGTGAAGGGTCGCTTCACCATCTCGAGACAACACCAAGAACACGCTGTATCTGCAAATGAGCAGTCTGAAAGCCGAGGACACGGCCGTGTATTACTGCACTGACACAGTGAGAGGAAGTCAGTGTGAGCCCAGACACAAGCCTCCCCTGCAGGCACAGGGCCATGCAGCAGAGGGCGCCCCAGACCCGCCAAACTCAGGACTCAGACCCAGGAGCAGGTGTGGATGTGGTTTAAGGCCTGGTTTCCTGCTGCTGTCTGGGGATTCTTCTCCATCTCGCAGTTTCCTAGGGAATCTGTCTGTTTTCATCATTCTGTGCCTCCCCCTGATAGCTGTGAATTCAGAAGTTGTGACAGTGGGAAGCATTCTCACAAGGAGAAAAACAGGCTGTTACTTCTGGTGGAAAATGCATGTGCCTGGAGCCAGCATCAGAGTTGTGATGGTGCTCAGGGAAATCTGGGGAATATTTTCCAATCAGCATCAGGGCTGATGGAGTCCCTGGGTATCACTAATGGTCAAGGGCTTATGACCGGTTCCAAGACTGGCAGTTTGAATCCAGTCAGTGATGCCTTGGGGCATGGGCCTGGTGATCCACCCCTGGAAGGCCAGACTCAGGGCAGAGACTGCAGTGGGGTTTCCCACTTAGGACTCACTTTGCAATTCAGGGTAGAACAAAGAAGGTGTCTAGGTGACTGTCAATAACACATAAAAGCAGAATGAGGTTCACACCTGACCCTCCTCTTCACTTAAGAGCTTGTGGGTCAGAAATAGCTCTCAACTGGTGTCTTATTTTCTCCTAGTCTGCATTAATTATCTCTAGTTCAGCAAGGTCACCTAATTAATGGATATTGTAAAGTTTATATTTGCCAATACCAGCATGTCCATATCATCATACATTTATTAGAGAGTATGTGTCAGTCTGGGTGCTCTTTGAAGCAACAAGACAGGATTTGGTTTTCCTGGGTGGATTTTATGTGTGAGAGACAATGCAGAGGGAGCCAGGAAGCCTGAAGAGTTGAGGCATGATGCCTGTCTGATCACTAGAAGAGCAGGAGGAGGGGTTGGTGTGACTTCTTAAATTGGGGGCGGGTAGCCTCTGGCCTTGAGGTTTTGGCACACACA
>NW_006936381.1:0-775 GCF_000298275.1 Orycteropus afer afer
AGACCAATATCCCTCATGAATATAGATGCAAAAATCTTCAACAAAATCTTACCCAATAGACTCCAACAACATATAAAAAAAAATAATAATAATACATCATGACCAAGTGGGATCCACACCAGGTATGCAACAATGGTTCAACATTAGAAAAACAATCAACATAATCCATCACATAAGTAAAATAAAGGAAAAGTATCAGATGATTATATAAAAGATGAAGAAAAGGCATTTGATCAAATCTAACACCCATTCCTCTCAGAAATATTTTTCTGAATAGAAGGGAAATTACTCAACACAATAAAGGAAGGTCGGGCTATCTACTTCCATAGTGATATCACCTCGGAAACCCAAGGAGGGGTCACTATGAGTCAGGTCTGACTTCACAGCACATAACAACAACAACAACATGCAAAACCAACAGCCAACATTACTTTCAATTAAGAGAGATGAAGCTGTTGCCATTGCAAACAGGAATGAGACAAGGATGCCTCTATCTCCACTTCTATTCAACTTTGGACTAGAAGTCCTAGCCAGGGCCATAAGGCAAGAAAGGGAAATCAAAGGCATCCAAATTGGTAAGGAAGAAGTAAAACTATCCCTATTTGCAGATGATATAATCTTATACAAAGAAAACACAAGAGACTCAGCAAGAAAATTACTGGAACTTTTTAAAAGACTTAGCATAGTGGCAGGATACAAGATCAACATACAAAAATCAGTTGTATTCCTCTACACCAGCAAAGAAATCTCTGAAAAGGAAGTAAGGAAATCAATA
>NW_006936381.1:3205-3746 GCF_000298275.1 Orycteropus afer afer
AAGTCAATCACAGAAAGACACACATTGTAATAGTCTACTATTGTAAAAAGTCAAGGAAAGGTTTATACATAGCAGGAAACTTTCTTTGTTGTTTACCAGGGATGGAAAGGGAAGGGAGAGAAAATTCCTAAATAGGTTGGGAAAAATAAAAGAGAGAGAGAGATAGACAGAGAGAGAGAAACCAAAGATTATTAGTGGTTACCAGGGGTAAGAGCAAGAAGAAAAGGGAAAGCTTTTGTTTGATGGGCATTGAGTTTATTCTAATAGGTGGTGGAATATCTTGGAAAAGAATAGCAAAATGGTGGCACAACATGAAAAATGTCTTCAATGTCTGTGCTGTAAATGTAGAAGTTGTTATGTTGGCAAATGTCTTGTTATGTATGTTTTCACCACAATAAATGTAAAATAAATAAATAAAATTAGAAAAAATAAAATAAAATAAATAGATTTGACACATTAAACATCAATGACTGAAAACCAGATGAATTGTGGGATGACATCAAGAACATCATACACGAAGATAGCGAAAAGTCATTAGAAA
>NW_006936382.1:0-527 GCF_000298275.1 Orycteropus afer afer
TTCTTTGTAGAGGTCTTTTGTGTCTCTGGTAAGATTTATTCCCAAGTATTTTTTTTTTTTAGTAGCTATTGAAAACGATATTGATTTCCTTATTTCTTTTTCAGCAAACTCTTTGCTTGTGTAGAGGAATCCAACTGATTTTTGGATGTTGATCTTATATCCTGCCATGATGCTAAATTTCTCAATTTTTTCCAGTAGGTTTTTGACCGAGTCTCTTGGGTTTTCTAGGTATAGGATCATATCGTAAGCAAACAGAGATAGTTTGACTTCTTCCTTACCAATTTGGATGCCTTTGATTTCCATTTCTTGCCTTATGGCCCTGGCTAGGACTTCCAGTACATTGAATAGAAGTGGTGATAACGGGCATCCTTGTCTGGTCCCTGTTCTCAGGAGGAATGGTTTCAGTCTCTCTGCATTGAGGGTAATGTTGGTTGTTGGTTTTGCATAAATCCCTTTATTATGTTGAGGAAATTATGCTAAGAAATGTTACTATGTTGAGTTTTTATCAGTAATGGGTGTTGGATTTT
>NW_006936382.1:2821-3556 GCF_000298275.1 Orycteropus afer afer
CAGAGACTTTATGGCACAAACCAGTAAAAGAGAAAAAGGAGTGGCTGGTGGGTTTGAACTGCCAGCCTTCTGGTGAGCAGTCAAGTGCCTTAGGCACTATGCTACCAGAGCTCCTAGTCTTTATAAAATACATCTTTTGGGTACCTAGGAACTCGGACAGAGGAGCAATCAGCCACTGGGATCCAAGTGGGGAGAGGAACTCAGGCACGCACAAAGCAGCAGTACAGGAGAGCAGAAAAAGGGAGATTGGAAACCAGGAACTCAGACAGAGGAGCAGTCAATTGCAGGGATCCAGGTGAAGAGAGGAACTCAGGCTCGCCCAAAGCATCAGGGCGGGAGTGCAGGAGAAAGGGATTAAAAGGCCTAGGAACCTGGACAGAGGAGCAGTCAGCCTCAGGGACCCAGGTAAGGGTGGTACGAGAGGTTTCCAACAGCGAGGCAAACTTGTCTGTCGGTTTGTCCTACTGTGGTGACATGTTGATGTGAGTTTTGAGGCTGAGCCACTGGTGTTTTTAACCCAGTGGGATGCACATGCTGCACAGGTATCATCCCAGCTTACAGACTGAGACAGACTAGGAAGAAGGAAGGGGCCGTCCACTTCTCATATAATTGTCCAGGGAAAACCTTATGAATAGCAAAGAAACACTGTTTGATACATTACTGTGCAACTTTATGAGTAGTCCAGTTAGGTTAGAAGGCTCTCAAAATAGGACTGGGAAAGAGCTGCATCATCTG
>NW_006936383.1:0-503 GCF_000298275.1 Orycteropus afer afer
GAGCACAAATACTCAGCAAATACTAAAACAACTGCAACAAAGGAAATGATAACAGGATTCATAACCATAAAAAATAATATGGAACAAAGAAACCAGGAACACCATGAAAAAACACATACCAAAATGACAACAACCAAATCATACTTGTCAATAACTACACTGAATGTTAATGGATTAAATGCACCACTCAAGAGATGGAGAGTTGCAGATTGGATAAGAAAACAAAACCCATCAATATGCTGCCTATAAGAGACACACTAGAGATAAAGACAAAAATAGACTAAAAATCAAAGGTTGGAAAAAGATACATCAAGCAAATTGTAACTGTAAGAGAGCAGGAGTGGCAATATTAATTTCTGATCAAATTGACTTTAAGACAAAAACCACCATACAAGACAAGAAAGGACACTATATAATGATTAAAGGATCAATTGATCATGAAGATATAATCATAATAAATATCTATAGACCCAATGAAAGGGCCCAAAATACATAAATCAGAC
>NW_006936383.1:1348-2470 GCF_000298275.1 Orycteropus afer afer
TGAAAATCTGGAAGAACTGGACAGATATCTAGAAACACATTGTTTACCTAAACTAACACAGACTGATGTGGAAAAATTGAACAGGCCCATCACAAAAGAAGAAATTGAACAGGTCATCAAAAAATTACCAACTAAAAAAAGTCCTGGCCCAGATGGTTTCACCAGAGAATTCTACAAAATATTCAGAGAATTTAGAGAAGAACTGATACCAATCCAACTCAAACTATTCCAAAACATAGAAAAGGATGGAATCCTCCCTAACTCATTTTATCAAGTTAGCATAACCTTGATACCAAAACCAGGCAAAGACATTACTCTAAAGGAAAAGTACAGACAAATATCCTTCGTGAATATAGATGCAAAAATCTTCAACAAAATCCTAGCCAATAGACTGAAACAACATATCAAGAAAATCATTCCTCATGACCAAGTGGGGTTCATATCAGTCATTCAAGGATCGTTCAACATTAGAAAAACAATCAATATCATCCACCACATTAATAAAACAAAGGAGAAGAACCATATGATCATATCAATTGATGCATAAAAGGTATTTGATAAAATCCAACACTCATTCCCGATCAAAACTTTCAGCAAAATAGGAATAGAAGGGACATTCCTCAACATAATAAAGGCCATCTATGCAAAACCAACAGCCAACATTATTCTCAATGGAGAGAGACTAAAACCATTCCTCTTGAGAACAGAAACTAGACAAGGATGCCCGCTATCACCACTTCCATTCAACATTGTAGTGGAAGTCGTAGCCAGGGCCATAAGGCAAGAAAGGGAAATCAAAGGCATCCAAATTGGTAAGGAAGAAGTCAAACTATCCCTATTTGCAGATTATATGATCCTATAGGGGAGCTCTGGTAGCATAGTGGCTAAGACACTTGCCTGCTAACCAGACGGCTGGCGGTTCAAACCCACCAGCCACTCCTCGGAGGGAAGGTAAGGCAATCCTACTTCCTTAGTGATACTGCCTTGGAAACCCAAGGAGGGGTCGCTATGAGTCAGGTTTGACTCGACGGCACATAACAACAACAACAACAACAAATACCTAGAATACCCAAGAGACTCTGTCGAAAATCTACTGGAACTAATTCAGAGATTTAGCATCGT
>NW_006936384.1:0-516 GCF_000298275.1 Orycteropus afer afer
AACCAAAAATAGCAAATAACAACTGAACATTAATACACAAGATGACATAACCCAGAAACCACAGCTATGGACATATCCAAAGTAAAATGAGCTTAAGGACAATCACAAACAAAAAGAGGGAAAAGACTGTGTAGTTACAGAACTTCTAAAATATGAGGAAGTTAAGAGAGTTGCAAGGTAGAGTGGACTTTTCTAAACTCGGGGAGAAAATTATACATCATAAGGTAACCTCAAAGAAAAATGATAAACCTTCATATCACAGTGAAAAAGAGGACTAGCAGAAATACTCAGCAAATACTAAAACAACAGAAACAAATGAAATGGTAACAGGATTCATAAGCATAATGAGCTCAGCACAGGAAATAATATGGAACAAAGAAACCAGGGACATCATCAAAAAACACATACCAAAATGACAGCAACCAATTCATACTTGTCAATAATTACACTGAATGTTAATGGATTAAATGCAGCATTCAAGAGATGGAGAGTTGCAGATTGGATAAAAAAACAAAA
>NW_006936384.1:2766-3419 GCF_000298275.1 Orycteropus afer afer
TCAACAAAATCCTAACGAATAGACTCCAACAACATATCAAGAAAATCATTCATTATGATCAAGTGAGGTTCATATCAGGTATGAAAGGATGGTGCAATATGAGAAAAACAAGCAATGTCATCCACAACATAAATAAAACAAAGGAGAAGAACCACATGATCATATCAATTGATGTAGAAAAGGCATTTGATAAAATCCAACACCTATTCCTAACCCAAACTCTCAGCAAAATAGAAATAGAAGGAGCATTCCTCAATATAATAAAGGGCATCTATGTAAAAGCAACAACCAACATTATTCTCAATGGAGAGAGACTGAAACCATTCCTCTTGAGAACAGGAACCAGACAAGGATGTCTGTTATCACCACTTCCATTAAACATTGTACTGGAAGTCCTAGCCAGGGCCATAAGGCAAGAAAGGAAATTAAAGGCATCCAAATTGGTAAGGAAGAAGTCAAACTATCCCTATTTGCTGATGATATGATCCTATACCTAGAAAACCCAAGAAAGTCAATCAAAACTCTATTGGAACTAATTGAGAGATTTAGCATTGTGACAGGTTATAAGATCAACATCCAAAAATCAGTTGGCTTCCTCTACAGCAGCAAAGAGATTGCTGAAAAATAAATAAGGAAATCAATACCATTTACAA
>NW_006936385.1:0-690 GCF_000298275.1 Orycteropus afer afer
AACCCTGGGGCTGACTGCTCTTCTGTCCGGGTTCAAGGCTTTTATCCCCTTTCTCCTGCTCTTCTGGCCTGCTACTCTGGCGTCCCTGCATTGTCACTTCTCACCTGTAACCCTTGGGCTGACTGCTCTTCTGTCTGGGTTCAAGGCTTTTATCCCCTTTCTCTTGCTCTTCCGGCCTGCTACTCTGGACGGTCTGAGTTTCCCCTCCTCACCTAATCCCTTCGGCTGATTGCTCTTCTGTCTGAGTTCAAGGCTTTTATCTCCTTCCCTGCTCTTCCGGCCTGCTACTCTGGTGTCCCTGCGTTGTCTTTCCTCACCTGTGAGCCTGGGGCTCAAGGCTTTTATCCCCTTCCCTGCTCATCCGGCCTGCTACTCTGGCATTCCTGCATTGTCTCTCCTCACCTTTGAGCCTGGGGCTCAAGGCTTTTATCAAGGCTTTTTCAGTAGTGATTTGCTTATCCAAGGTCTCTTTCCTTTCCATATAAAGTGAGTGATTGGTGTTTCCATATCCTTAAAAAATGTCCCTGTATCGGGATTGCATTGAATGTATAGATGTTTTGCGTAAAATTGACATTTCACAATGTTCAATTTTCCTGTCCATTAGCATGGTATGTTCTTCCATTTATGTAGATCTCTTATGGTTTCTTGAAGTAGTTTTTTATAGTTTTCTTTGTACAGGTCTTTTGTGTC
>NW_006936385.1:2315-2963 GCF_000298275.1 Orycteropus afer afer
ATTTCAATATTTTTAAATTTATGAAGGCTTGCTTTATGGCCTAACATATGGTCTATCATGGAAAATGTTCCATGTGCTCTGGAAAAGAATGTATATTGTGCTATTGTTGGGTGAAGTGCTCTTTATGTCTAGAAGGTCATGTTGGTGGATTGTATTGTTTAGCTCTTCTGTATCTTTGTTGTGTTTCTTTCCAGTTCTATCTTTCATTGAAAGTGGTGTATTAAAGTCTCCTACTATGTCTGTGGAGTCATCTATTTGACTTTTCAACTATTTTAAATTCTGATTTATATGTTTTGGGGCTCTTTCATTGGGTCTATAGATATTTATTATGGTTATATCTTCATGTTCAATTGATCTTTTAATCATTATATAATGTCTTTCGTTGTCTTGTATGGTATTTTTTGTCTTAAAGTCAATTTGATCAGAAATTAATATTGCCACTCCTGCTCTTTTACGGTTGCCATTTGCTTGATGTATCTTTTTCCAATGTTTGATTTTTAGTCTGTTTTTGTCTTTGTATCTAAGGTGTGTCTCTTGTAGTCAGCACATTGAGGGGTTTTATTTTCTTATCCAATCTGCAACTCTCTGTCTCTTGAATGGTGCATTTAATCCATTAACATTCAGTGTAATTATTGACAAGTATGAATT
>NW_006936386.1:0-448 GCF_000298275.1 Orycteropus afer afer
TCCAGGTCTTTGCACATTTCATTATAGTAATTGGCTTCATCTGTTTGAGCTACTCTTTGATATCTTCTGCTCAGATTATTTGTCTTTTCATTTCTTCCATTTGCTTTAGCTACTCTTTGATCAAGGGAAAGTTTCAGAGTTTCTTCTGATGTCCATTTTGGTATTTTCTTTCTCATATTTTTAATGACCTCTTGCTTTCTTCATGGATGATGCTCTTGATGTCATCCCACATCCCACAATTTTTGGTCATTGTGTTCAATGCATCAGATCTGTTCTCTATATGGTCTCTAAGTTCAGGAGGGATATATTCAAGGTAATATTTTATCTCTCGTGGACTTGTTTTAATTGTCTTCAACTTCAAATTGAACTTGCACATGAGGAGTTGATGGTGTGTTCCACAATCAGCTCCTGGCCTTGTTTCGGCTGAAGATATTGAGCTTTTCCATCT
>NW_006936386.1:1460-2510 GCF_000298275.1 Orycteropus afer afer
TAATAAATAAATTTTTTTTAAAATGTGATTTGGTTGAAAGTTTTCAGGGAAAATTCATTTTCCTATGCCCTTCTTTCCTATGCATTCCTGCCCTCTGAGATTTTTCGCTGGACAAACGCTGCCCTTCTGATCTCTCATGGCTGATTGTTCTAAGTGGTGCACCTTCCTGGTGTAACTGTTCACCTCGAAGCCTCGTCTATTGTTTGGCTGAAAGTTAAAACATAGGAATGAGTTCAATTCCAGGCCCAAAGAGGGACTAGAGTAACAAAGAAATCTTTAGTGGCAACCCTCACCCCCTAAGGGATCTCTCCAACTAGAGACAGCCAGAAAACTCATAAATACACCCCTTTTGGATTTGCCTTTCTTCCAATGCCAAACAACTTAACACAAAGAAACACATTTGCATGGCTTCTCTGTGACCTCTCACATTAGAAAGACCACTTAAAATTAGGTTTGCATTAAGTGATTTGATACTGGTTAGTCCATGTGATACGGGAACAACATTTAATGTAAGAAATGAACAGAAACCAGCTATCTTATCATCTATAATTGTGTCATATTTTTATGAAGCTCATCACTATGTAAATCCTACAATTTATGATTTTTCTAATTTGAAATTGGGCCAAAATTTTGTGTTTCTGTGGACTGGGCTCTTTGTCTGTCTCTATGGTTTCTCAAATATTTCACAAAATCTATGGTCGTAAGTGTCCCTTTGAAATAAACATGTTGGAAACTACGTTTAGTTTTTCTAGAAATCATTTTGGACTAGCTTAAGCCTAAATAAATAAATAAATAAAAGAAACCAAAACTCATTGCCATGGAGTGGTATTCAATGCATAGCAACCCCTCCTTGGGTTACTGAGGCGGTATCTCTAAGGAAGTAGATTTCCCAACCTTCCTTCGGAGGAGAGGAGTGGCTGTTGGGTTTGAATCACCAGCCTTCTGGTTAGCAGTCAAATATCTGAAGCACTACATCACCAGACCTCCCTGGACCAAGTTACAAATTTAATTACATATATATAATCTCTCTCTCTCTCTCTCTCTCTCTCT
>NW_006936387.1:0-838 GCF_000298275.1 Orycteropus afer afer
GATAAATGGCGGAAAGATTGAAGTTGTCAAAGACATCACATTGCTTGGTTCCATAATCGACGTTGATGGAAGCAGCAGTCAGGACATTAGACAACGTATAGCACTGGACAAGTTGGCTGCAAAAGACCTCTTTGAAGTGCTGAAGAGCAAAGATGTCTCCTTGAGGACTAAGGTGTGCCCGACACAAGCCATGATATTTTCAATTGCATCATATGCATGTGAGAGCTGGACAATGAATAAGGAAGACTGAAGAAAAATTGATGCTTTTTCAGTTGTGGTACTGGCGAAGAATGCTGAAAGTACCATGGACTGCTAAAAGAACTAACAATTCTGTCCTGGAGGAAGTGCAGCCAGAATGCTCCTTGGAAGTGAGAATGGCCAGACTTCATCCCACATACTTTGGTCATGTTATCAGAAGGGACCACTCCCTGGAAAAGGATGTCATGCTTGGTAAGGTGGAGGGTCGACAAAAGAGGGGTAGGCCCTCAATGAGATGGATTGACACAGTGGCTGCACCAATGGGCTGAAGTATAGCAGGGATCGTGGAGCTGGTGTGGGACTGGGTGGTGTTTTGTTCTGCCGTGCACAGGGTTGCTATGAGTCGGACATGACTCCACGGCACCTAACAACAACATAGGATACCCATGGAAGCAGTAGTCAAGAGATCAGATGTCATATTGCATGAGTAAATCGGCTGCAAAAGACCTCTTTAAAGTGTTAAAAAGCAAGGATGTCATTTTGAAGATTAAGGTGAGCCTACCCTAACCCATGGTATTTTCAATTGCCTCATATGCATGTGAAAGCTGGACAATGAATAAGGAAGGCTGAGGAAGAGTTG
>NW_006936387.1:3128-3592 GCF_000298275.1 Orycteropus afer afer
CTTCAACAAAGAAAAGGGAAACCAATTAACAGACACAGAAGATAATCCTGGACCCCTGAGCTTTGAAGGGAAGGTATAGAAGTGAACTAAACCCCAACTAGCAGAAGAATTTGCATGAAAATACCAAAAAAGTAGACAGATGGAGCTGCAGTCTGGCAGCGATCCTGACAGCACAGACAGCTTGGAGATTCCCGAGTGGTGGTAGGACATAAGAATTAACCTAAAAATCAGGGACTGCACAGAGGACTGCTCTGCTGGCTGGGGAATAAACGGAGAAGGTGAAGACAAAGGTGGGCTGAGCTGTGGACTTTTGCCAGTCTGGAGATGCCGTCATTTTGAATGTTACAAGTGGCTTGACCATTTTTTTTTTCACGTTTTTTTTTTTTTAATTGTGATTTGGGTGAAGATTTACAGAGCAAATTCACTTTCCATATTGTTGTTGTTGTTGTTATGTGCCGTCGAGT
>NW_006936388.1:0-828 GCF_000298275.1 Orycteropus afer afer
TAAGGCAAGAAAGGAAAATCAAAGGCATCCAAATTGGTAAGGAAGAAGTCAAATTATCCCTATTTGCTGATGATATGATCCTATACCTAGAAAACTCAATAGACTCAGGCAAAAATCTACTGGAACTAATTGAGAGAGTTAGCATCATGGCAGGATAAAAGATCAACAAAATCAGTCAGATTCCTCTACACCAGCAAAGAGATTGCTGAAAAAGAAATAATGAAATCAATACCATTTTCAATAACTACCAAAAAAATCAAACAAAATGCTTGCGAATAAATCTTACTAGGGACACAAAAGACCTCTATAAAGAAAACTATTAAAAAAAATTACTTTGAGAAACCATCAGAGATCCACAGAAATGAAGAACATACCGTACTCATGGATAGGAAGATTGAACATTGTGAAAATGTCCATTCTACCCAAAGCAATCTATACATTCAATGCAATCTCAATCCAGATCCCATCAAAATTTTTTAAGGATGTGGAAAAACCGATCACTAACTTTATTTGGAAAGGAAAGAGACCTCGGATAACCAAAGCACTATTGAAGAAGAAGAACAAAGTAGGAGGTCTCACACTGCTGGATCTCAAAATCTACTATACAGCATTAGTAGTCAAAACTGCTTGATATTGGTTTAATGACAGATACATAGACCAATGGAATAGAATTGTTGTTGTTGCTGTTGTTAGGTGCCGATAAGTCATTTCCGACTCATAGAGACCCCATGCATGGCAGAATGAAACACTGCCCAATCCCACGCCAGCTCCATGATCCCTGCTATACTTGACCCCATCATCACAGCCACCATGTCAATCCATCTCGTT
>NW_006936388.1:2148-3131 GCF_000298275.1 Orycteropus afer afer
TCATGAGTACAAACAAGGGTTTGGGAATTCCCATTCTTCTCAATGTTATCCATAATTTGTCATGATCCACACAATCAAATGCTTTCACATAGTCCATAAAACACAAATAAACATCTTTCTGGTATTCTTTGCCTTGAGCCAAGATCCATCTGACAACAGCTGTGATATTCTTTGTTCCATGTCCTCTTCTGAATCCAGCTTGCACCTCTGGAAGTTCTCTGTCAATATACTGCTGCAAGCGTTTTTGAATTATTTTCAGTAAGATATTACTTGCATGCGATAGTAATGATATTGTTCTATAATTTCCACATGCTATGGGATCACCTTTCTTTGGAATGGGTACAATTACGGAGCTCTTCCAGTCAGTTGGCCAGGTAGATGTCTTCCCAATCTCTTGGTATAACTGAGTGGGTGCTTCCAATGAGGCATCCATTTGTTGAAATATCTCAATTGGTATTCCATCAATTCCCGGAGGCTTGTTCTTGCCAATTATTTCATTGCAGCTTTGACTTCCTCCTTCAGTAGCATTGGTTCTAGATCATGTGCCACTACCTGAAATGGATGAAGATCGACCAGTTTTTTTGGGTACAGTGATTCTGTGTATTCCTGCCATCTTCTCTTGATGTTTCCTGCATCATTCAATATTTTGCCCTTAGAATCTCTCAAGATTGCAACTTGAGGCTTAAATTTTTTTTCAATTCTTTCAGCTTGAGAAATGCTGAATGTGCTCTTTCCTTTTGGTTTTCAAACTCCAGGTCTTTGCACATTTCATTATAGTAATTGGTTCTGTCTGCTCAAGCTGCTCTTTGAAATCTTCTCTTCAGCTCTTTTATCTTGTCATTTCTTCCATTGGCTTTAGCTACTCTCTGCTCAAGGACAACTTTCAGAGTCTCTTCTGTCATCCATTTTTGTCTTCTCTTCTTTTTAGTGACCTCTTGCTTTCTTCATGGATGATGCTCTTGATGTCATCCCACAATTCATCT
>NW_006936389.1:0-577 GCF_000298275.1 Orycteropus afer afer
GGCTAGTTGGGGCCCACATGCTGACATGGGTAAGGGGAGGGATGTATGGAAAGAGTCTGTGACCACCATGATAACATTAGGAAAAGGGAGGACACCGAATTGCGCATAGGAGATAAACGACGGATGGTAATACCAATCAGTGTGTCCACAATACTGCATTACCATTAATACCAGACACCAGGCTACAGATAAGCACATAAACATCTGAAATGATCAGACAGGAGTCAGTGAACAGAAAAATACTCTAGACCAAGGATAGATTCAGCAGAGGCTAACCTTTCATAGATACCAGTGATACAAAATACCTGTAATCCTTACAGAAACAGCAGAAGACGGACATAGAGTAATCCCTCACAGACACCCAGACACTGTGGGAGAGAGATCCAATGGATCTACTGACTCAGGACAATAGTACTGGGGGATGCCAGGCTCAATTGGCACAACAAAATACGTAAAAGTCTTGTTCCTCATCCTACATTGGTAAGTAGCAACTGGGATCCTAAAAGCTTTCAAGTGGCCATCTAAGATGTAGCTAATGGTCTCCTATTGTCAGAAGTGAAGAAGAGTGCAAAAAAAG
>NW_006936389.1:1900-2810 GCF_000298275.1 Orycteropus afer afer
CATTTTTCTCCCCACAGAATTACTCTGACACTTTTGTTATAAATCAAGAGATTGTATGTGTGGATATATTTCTGGGCTGTCTATTCTGTTCCACTGATCTATCATTTGAAACAATACCACAGTGCCTTAATTATTGTAGTTTTATAGTAAGTCTTGAAATCTGGTAGTGTAAGTCCTCTGTCTTTGTTCTTCAAGATTATCTTTACCACTAGGCTGAGCACTTAAAGACTGATATACATGCGTGCACATGTTATGCTTCAAAAAAAATTTTTAATTACAGAGAGGTGGGAGATACAAGACATTGAGCATCTCTCAAGCAATCAGAAATCTACCAACACAGGAGCCTGCATGGCAATAACCTACAGCTGTCTTTATAGACCAGCATGCAAGCTCCAGCTTGTCACAGTCCCCACCATTCTCTATTGTTCCCCATTACTAAGGCAGATGGGCAGCTGCTAGCTCTCATCTTATTCCTGACTACCTTTACTCATCTACATTAATGTGTGGAGCCTGGGGGTATGGGAATTAATGAACTAATTAATGAGCCTGTTGATATAGCATTGACCGTGTGAAGGTGTGTCCCTGGTGGTAGTGAGAAAGTTCAATTGCTGTGGATAATGGAAGGAAATGGGGGAGAGCCTGAGGGGCTCCTCTAGAACAGGGTTTTCCACCCTTGGTACTATGGACACTTTGTTGTTGTTAAGTGCCATCGAGTCGTTTCCGACTCATAGCAACCCCATGCACGGCAGAACGAAACACTGCCCTATCCCGCGCCAGCCCCACAATCCCTGCTATACTTGAGCTGATCATCACACCCACCTTGTCAATCCATCTCGTTGAAGGCCTCCCCCTCTTTTGTTGACCCTCCACCCTACCAAGCATGACATCCTTCTCCAGGGAATGGTCCCTT
>NW_006936390.1:0-939 GCF_000298275.1 Orycteropus afer afer
TGGCCAAAACCAGTCCATTTCAGCTCACTAATGCCTAGGATATCAATCTTTATGCGTTCCATTTCATTTTTGACAACTTGGAATTTTCCTAGATTGATACTTCTTACATTCCATGTTCCGATTATTAATGGATGTTTGCTGCTGTTTCTCCTCAATTTGAGTAGTGCCACGTCAGCAAATGGAGGTCTCGAACGCTTTACCTTATCCATGTAAGTAAGGCTGATTTTACTCTGATAATGCAGCTCTTTCCCAGTCCTACTCTGAGAGCTTTCTAAGCTAAGTGACTCATGTTCCTCCTCTGTATTGGACAGTGTTTCTGGACTATTCATAAAGTTGCACAGTAATGTATCAGACAGTGTTTCTCTGCTATTCGTAAAGTTTTCCCTGGCCAATTCTTTGAGAAGTGGATGGCCTCTTCCTTCTTCCTAGTCTGTCTCAGTCTGCAAGCTGGGCTGACACCTGTGCAACAGGTACACCCCACTGGGTTTAAAACACCAGTGGCACAGCCTCAAGACTCACAGCAACACATCATCACAGTAGGACAAACCAACAGACAAATTTATCTCCCTTAGCCGTTGGAAACCCCTCCAACCACCCTTACCTGGATCCCTGAGGCTAACTCCTCAATCTGTTCCAGTCCCCTTTGCCTTTTCTGTCCTCTCCCAGCTTCCCGCCACACTGCCTGTTCTTAGGTCCCTTTTCTTGTCCTGGGTTCCCTCGCCTCACCTGGCTCCCTGCAGTTGACTCCTCAATCTGTTCCTATCCCCTTTGCCTTTTCTGTCCTCTCCCTGCCTTCCCACCTCGCTCTTTGTGGGGAATGGCCTGGGTTCCCTCTCTTCACCTGGGTCCCTGCATCTGACTCCTCAATCTGTTCTGGTCCCCTTTACCTTTTTTTGTCCTCTCCCTACTTCCTACCTCACTGCCTTTTCTTAGGTCCCT
>NW_006936390.1:2125-2710 GCF_000298275.1 Orycteropus afer afer
CTGCAACTATGGTCCCAAGCCCACAGGTTCAACTACTCAGTCCCTCTGGGTAGCTGGCTGTGACCAAGCAGTAACCACAACCTTGCCCCTTGTCAGCTCTACTGTACACCTGGGAATTCTGATCATTTACATAAACTTATAGGACCATTGTCTGCCAACCCTGTATATGATCTTGGATACACTCCCCATTTCATAGACATACCTAATTGTTTAGCCTATCCACCTATCCATCCATCCATATACCCATGTTTGCCTTCACGGAGAAATCAGTACTGTATATGCAAAAGGGTTCATATTTGTTGTCTGTACCTCCCATGTACCTCTCTATGTCTTTCTCATCCTCGATGCTACCATATTGGTCACTCACATTTGGTACATTGCCCTTCTCTTCACCCAAATCAATATTTATCTCTATCTATCCAACAACATTCCCTCCCCTCCGGTCCCACCCCTGGTAACCAACAAAGAAAATTTCCTTCAATAGATGAACCTTTCTTTAACTTTTACAATAACGGACTAACACAATATTTGTCCTTTTATGATTGACTTATTTCACTCAGAATAATGTCCTCCAAGTTCATCCAC
>NW_006936391.1:0-616 GCF_000298275.1 Orycteropus afer afer
ATCCCTGCCACCATGGCCACTTTGTTCGTGAGCCCATTGAGCAATGACAGGAGTTGTGGGGAAAAAGGACAGCTGGTTTCCACTGAACGTGTCATCCTATCCACCTGATTGTAGTGCTCCTCTGCTGAGGTCACCTTTTGGTGTGCATTTCACATGAGACACAAATACCTTTACTCCTTTGGCCCATTCAGAGAGATCTTTCCACATACCTCTTCCCCATACATCCTTATCACCAATTTTCTAATCATGCTTCTTCCAAGTCCCAGACCATCCAGCTAAGTTGTTAGCTATAGCCCATGAATCCGTATATGAATCACACATCTGGCCATTTCTTGTTCCATGCGAAGTGAACAGCCATATGCACGGCTTGAAGTTCTGCCCATTGGGAGGATTTCCCTTCACTACTCTCCTTTAAGGAAGTCCCAGAAAGGGGCTGAAGTGCCTCTGATGTCCACTTTCAAGTGGTGCCTGCATATTGCACAGAACCATCTGTAAAACAGGCACGAGTTTTCACTTCCTCTGTCAACTGATCATAAGGAACTCCCCATGAGGCCATCGGTGCAGACTGGGAGAGGGAAGGTAATGTGTCTGGAGTGGAGACCATAGGTGTTTGGGC
>NW_006936391.1:2906-3721 GCF_000298275.1 Orycteropus afer afer
CTCCATCAATAACTTGACCTCCATATGCCCTCACTCTGACTGGTGGGCCACAATGATGCTTTGGGTCTCCTGGAATTAGTGTCAATTCAGAGCCATTGCCCAGTAATCCCCAAAAAGTCTGATTATTTCCTTTTCCCTAATGAACAGTTACTCTCATAAAAGGCCTCAGATCCCTTTGGGGAAAGCTAGGAGAAAGACTGATATTATAGATTTTTGGCAATGTAGTGGGGTCCTTCCTCAAAGGTCCTGGCCTCCCCTTCATTTAAGGGGTTGTGGGTCCATAAACTGACTCAAGCCTGGGAATTGATTGATAGGTCGTGACTCTGTATTCTGGCGATTCAATCTAGGTGGTTGTTCACATGACCTAGAATTCTTCTGTCTGTACAGATCAAGTAAATATTTAGTAGGCTTGCCATGTATTTCACTACTAGGAACACCATGAGGAAGTAGCCAATGCCATACTTCCACACGTGTCAGACTATTCTGATTACTGTTCCGACTCTGTGTCCATTATAGTAACCACGCCCACCTTGCCTTTGTCGATTACCTGCTGCCACTTGGCCCCTATTACCACGGGGTCCAAGCAGCCCCATCGTAGTTAAGTGTCTTAGTTCAATTAGGGCAATTCCCACTGTCAAATCAGGTTTACATAAAATAGTAATCACAGCACTCTTCAATGATGCTGGAGCTCCCTTCATAAATTTATTCCTCAAGGTACTGGTGAAAGGCATGTCTTCTGGGCTTTCCATTTCTGGCTCTAGGGGTCTAATCTGATAAATCCATTCTAACAGGCCAATTTCCCTAAACCTCTGGAT
>NW_006936392.1:0-2763 GCF_000298275.1 Orycteropus afer afer
TTGGTAGGGTGGAGGGTCAACGAAAGAGGGGGAGGCCTTCAACGAGATGGACTGACACGGTGGCTGCAATGATGGGCTCAGGTATAGCAGGGATTGTGGAGCTGGCGCGGGATCGGGCAGTGTTTCGTTCTGCTGTGCATGGGGTCGCTATGAGTTGGAAACAACTCAACGGCACTTAACAACAACAACTGTGAGAGAAGCAGCCTGGTCCAGGATGAGAGGCACAGAGGCAGATTTTTCAGTGTACAGGTATACATCATTTAATATCCATTCAGACAATGATCAACCACATATGTAGGCTGTCTTCTTTTTTAAACAAAGAAGCTCTCCTTTTATTATTTTGGGTCCAACTCGATGGCACATAACAACAACAACAACAATAGTTTTAAAGAACCCAAATACAGACTCTTGCAGCACTGAACCACAACTGGGATACAGGCACGTGAGGCAGAAGAAACGACACAGGGCAAAGGCTCTTGGGCATTGTCTGATGGGCAGGCAGGTGCCAGAAGCAGGGGCTGTAGGGCCTGGCTGCTCAAGGAGTGGAACTGCGGGTGAGACTGGGCATGCTCCACTCTCTCCTCAATTGCTTCCTCTCATTCCACTCCCACCATCACTCTCTCGACCCACCATTGCCACCAATGCCAACACCCATTCCTCCAGTCTCCACTGGCAGCAGTGACAACTAGGACAAATAGAAATGGGCTCCCATAAAGTTTTAATATGGTATTTGGACAACGCCCAAATCATGTAATGTCCTGTTTCACAGAACCCTCAATGAGATGGGTCGACACAGTGGCTGCAACAATGGGCAAAGATAGCAAGGATTTTGAGGCTGCACAGGACCAGGCAGCGTTTTGTTCTGTTGTACTCTATGAGTCCAAGCCAACTCGATGGCACCTAAAAACAACATCATGGATGTTAAACGACACATACCTGTATGTGATTTTTAACTGTTTTAAACCAGGGGTATGCTACTTTTTGAGAAGGAAAAATAAATGTATTTTAAAAGTTTCCTCCCACATTTAAAAACTCAGCTAATTTAGAGAATATTTAAAAAAACAAAGACAACTAATCTTTCATTGGAAACCTTTCTGACTCCTTGATGAAATATAGTTGCTTCCTCTTTGTGGGTCCCCACAGTACTGTGGGGATAATGTTTTAGTCCTCTTTATATCCCTATCCCATGCACAGTGCACAGTATACACTATGTGCATGGGTATGTTTGCTAAACAAATGAATAAACCCTAATAGCTAAAATGGTCCCAATGACAGTCTCAGAATCCAATTCTTAAATGCAAACAGGCAAAGCGCACACACACACACACACACACATTAAGTCAGATATTTCATACATTATAAAGTTAACTATTCCTGTTGAACATTTACCTGAAGTAGATACACTCCTTGGAGAGAACAATCATGGGAGAAAGAAGGGCTATTTATGCACAGGGACACAGCTCACAGGCAGGAGTGCATGGAGGGATAGACACAGGGAAGAGGTAACTATCGGGAGGAAGTGGGAGGGGAGCTGTTGCACTGTGGGAAATTATGGTCAATGTCATGAGGCAAAATGTATGTGAAGTACTGTGTAGAAAGTGAATTTGCTCTGTAAATTTTCACTCAAATCATGATAAAAAAAAATCAAAAAGTTAACCATTCCTGAACAGAAAATTTCTTATTTCTTATATGCTAAGATACAAAAGCACTCAGCTGCTAACCAACAGCTCAGCAGTTCAAACCCATCAGCTGCTCTGTAAGAGAAAAATTATTTACCACCTTGGAAAGCCTATGGGACAGTTCTATTCTCTCCTATAGGGTCCTATGAGTCAGAATCATAGCAGTGGCAGTGGTAACATGTAAAAATCATACATATGTATACATGCATTTTATATTTTAAAACAATCCCAAAACCAAAAAGAAATGATGTAATACTATTATTTTATCAATGTAGATATGAAAACCATGAATGAAATGAAATTAACTTGTAGCCACTTCAATTATCATTAATGATTTTTTTAAATCTAGTTTTAAAAAAAGAGAGATGTTCCATAAACAACTGCCTACTTTGCCATGAGAACAGAAGAACTGGATGGTGTGTCCACCTACTATTACTAAACATTTAGATTAAATATTCTATAGACAAATCCTGATCAAATGCAGGAAAATACAGAATAGAATTTCAAATTCTCATGAACTTCAGACTTCTAGAGTCATAGAGGCTAGATGAACCTCTGGCTGAATCCTATTGCCCTGAGATAATCTTTAAACCTGAAACGTTACACCAAAAATATCCTTTGAACTTTTCATAAAACTAAAAAATAGTTTACCTAAACTAAAAAAACCCAAACTCACTGTCGTCAAGTCAGATCCGACTCATAGCGACCCCTCCTTGGGTTTCCAAGGTGGAGTCACTACGGAAATAGATTGCCCAACCTTCCTTCCCAGGAGTAGCTGGTGGGTTTGAACCACCAGCCTTCTGGTTAGCAGTCAAATGCCTTAGGCACTACGCCACCAGAAAAACATCTGCCTTGAGCATTATGCTCTTTTAAGAACTATTTATATGGGGCTTGACTATTTTTGATATCTAAAGAGACAGCGCTCTCGCAGATTCCTGTGGTGGTAGGACTTAAAAATTAACCTAAAAATCACCCTGCTAGCCAAGGACTGCACTGAGGACTGTTCACTGTGGCTGGGGAACAAACGGAGAAGGTGAAGAGAAAGGTGGGCTGAGCTGTGGACTTTTGCCGGTCTGGAGTGCGC
>NW_006936393.1:0-490 GCF_000298275.1 Orycteropus afer afer
TGCTTTTACTTTTTTTGAAGGTTATTCAATTGATATTTTTATCTAATTTAGTGGGAGACAGCAACAGTCCCCATATGATACAACTACACTCACACCTCCTGCAGCTTCACTTACTGAGTGAGAGCCACCACTCCCTTCTCTACCAACAGGTCAACATAAACAACCACCAAGAAAAGCCTGACTCACCCTTGGCTGCTCTTCACAAATAGTTAACAGAGCTCTAAATACAACAACACTAGAATGTCTCAGAGACGACAGACCATCACAGTCCACACAAAGAAGCAACATAAAGTGGTAGAAACAAGGGACCGAGGTACAGACCCAGAATGCATCCCTGAGGAAGAAGCAGCATTGGAATTCCCTGAGAAGAAATTCAAAAGAATTATATTTAGGTATCTTCAAAGGATTGAGGGACAGACCAAGGAAAACGCAGACAAAACCCTTTAACAATTTTGAAAGGAAATACAAGAACAAAATGACAAAATAAATG
>NW_006936393.1:1650-2476 GCF_000298275.1 Orycteropus afer afer
CATAATAGGAGATTTTAATACACCACTTTTAATGAAGGATAGAACAACTGGAAAGAAACTCAACAAAGATGCATAGAGCTAAACAATACCAACTTCACCTTATACACATCTACAGAGCACTTCACCCAACAACAGCACAATATACATTCTTTTCCAGTGTGCATAGAACATTTTTCCATGATAGACCATATGTTAGGCCATAAAGCAAGCCTTAATAAATTTAAAAATATTGAAATATGGCAACATATCTTCTCAGATCATCATGCTATCAAATTAGAAATCAACACTAGGAAGATAAACAGGAAAAGAGTAAACACATGGAAACTGAACAACACCCTCCTTAAGAAAGACTGGGTAAGAGAAGAAATTTAAAAAAGAAATTTGAAAATTCCTCGAATCAAATGAAAATAAAAACATAACATACCAAAATCTTTGGGAAACAATAAAAGCAGTGATCAAAGATCAATTTACAGCAATAAATGCACACATCAAAAAGAAGGGCCAAAATCAATAGTTTAAATCAACATCTCCAACAATTAGAAAAAGAACAGCAAGAAAAGCTTACTGTCACTAGAAGAAAGGAAATCAAGATTTGAGCAGAAATCAATGAAGCAGAAAATAGAAAGAATCAACAAGACTAGAAGTTGGTTTTATGAAAAGATTAATAAAATTGACAAACCACTGGCAAATTTAACTAAGGAAAAGAGGGAGAGAATACAAATAACGCAAATAAAAGAAATGGGTGACATCACAACAGAACCAACTGAAATAAAAAGGATAATATCAGGATACTATGAAGAACTGTACTCCAAAAAATTTGAAAATC
>NW_006936394.1:0-533 GCF_000298275.1 Orycteropus afer afer
ACAAAAATGGGCTTAAAAATAACCATGAATGTGAGTGTGGTCTGTGAGTGGGCATTGTTTCCTTCTGTTGGACATGGGGTCACTAAGAGTCTGAGGCGATGACTCTTGACAACAACTAAAATATTAGATTGTATATGTATATATACATATATACATACATACACACATATATATACATATACATACATATATATTAATAATTATTATTATTGCATAATGATTGCACCCAATAAATGATGATTGCACCCGATCATCATTTATCAACATACTTAAGTAAAAAACAAAACAAAACAGGTCATTCTGTGAAAATCGGTGTTATACAAAAATAAAAGATGAACCCATCAGACCACAAAATAGAAGATTACTATCTCCTTATATCACTGACAAACTGTTGAAAATTTTGGGCCAACTGAGTTGACAGATAATCTTAACACTCATAGCCAGTGTTACTCTGTCCTAGGACCTCGGTGTTTGTTACTGAGGGACATATATCACTAAGGTACAAAATAATCAGAGAGTAGATGTTTTTTACT
>NW_006936394.1:1758-2799 GCF_000298275.1 Orycteropus afer afer
CAGTCTAAAGGTTGGTTAGAACCCACCAGGCACTCTGAGGGAGAAAAGACCTTTCAATCTGCTCACATAAACATCACAGCTTATTCTTGAAGCTACACAGACTAATTAAAAGTTAAGTTTATTACAGCACCTGGGATAATTGTAACGAACACAGGAAGGAAAACTTTGGGGAATAGTACTCTCTAGGATGACAGCACCTGACGTCATCATCTGTTAAAATATTTCCCTTGGAAAGTGCAGAGGTCTTTTTTTCAAGACTTCTAAAAGGAAGCTCATTTCAGAAAGGGATGGACTGACTTGATAGTAACTAAGGCAGCATTCTATCAGGTAATTAATCAATTATTTCCATCCTCAGCAGCTCAGAGAGATATTATTACAGAATAATCCAACATAATTTTCTAATATATTTACTAAAATATTGTGCCTTTATGGCTCCCACATCCTGTGAGGAAGAACAGAAAAACAAAACACAGAAACAAGAAAACGAATGAATTAATGTTTGTAAAAGTTCACTATTAATTTTAGAAACAGAACACAAAATATTAGTTTTTGAAAAATACATCATTCTCTGAAATCAACAAATATTCTATGAGCATCTTGTATGTGAAAAGCCAACACTGTTCAATAAGTAAAAAAAGAATGAAGTCCATATCTGTTGTTTCTCGAAACAGCAGTGTGTAGAAAAGTTCAGAAATGCTTTTGCGGCTTGCTGAAAGTAAAGAATTACTACAATGAAGGGCTTGCTAAGAACCTCAAGGACTAGAAAATTAGAAACCTTACGTCTGATTAGAATTTCAGCAAAGAGTTAATGGATGTGAGGACTTTGACACGGTTTCTGGGAAATGCCAGAATTTCCATCTTCAAGTAAGCACATTAAATAGAATATTGTCCATCACATTATCAAACAATTACTCTTGCCTGTTTCCAAAATGAAATGAAAAGAATATACTTTGCTGTTGACTGTCTTCTGAGAATTATTTTGAAAATAATTAAGAGCAAACCTGAAGAAAAGGAGGCTATACAATGTGTAATTAAGATGAA
>NW_006936395.1:0-729 GCF_000298275.1 Orycteropus afer afer
GCAAGTTAAATCTTACTGAAGATAATTTTAAAAAAGGTTGTAGTAGTATATTGACAGAGAACTTCCAGAAATGCAAGCTGGATTAAGAAGAGGACATGGAGCAAGGGATATCATAGCTGATGTCAGATGGATCTTGGCTCAAAGCAAAGAATACCAGAAAGTTACTTGTGTAAACTTGTGTTTACTATGCAAAATCATTTGTTTGTGTGGATCATAACACATTGTGGATAGCATGGAGAAGAATGGGAATTCCAGAACAATTAATTGTACTCATGAGGAACCTGCACATAAACCAGATTGTTTAGAACAGAACAAGGGGATGCTGCATGGTTTAAAATCAGGAAAGGAGTGTTTCAGGGTTGTAACATTTCATCATAGTTATTCAATCTATATGCTGGGTAAATAATCAAAAAAGCTGGACAATCTGAAGAAGAACAAGGCATCAGGATTGGAGGAAGGCTCATTAACAACGTGAGATATGCAGACAACACAACTTTGCTTGCTGATAGTGAAGATGACTTGAAGCACTTACTCATGAAGATTAAAGACTATATATAGTCTGCAGTATGGATTACACCTCAATGTAAATACAACAAAAATCCTCACAATGGGACCAATAAGCAGCATCATGACAAATGGAGAAAAGATTGAAGTTGTCAAAGACTTCATATTACTTGGTTCTACAATCAATGCCAATGGAAGCAGCAGTCAAGACATCAAAAGACATAT
>NW_006936395.1:2124-2907 GCF_000298275.1 Orycteropus afer afer
GTGATCAAAAATACCATGGCTTGTGTCAGGCACACCTTGGTCCTCAAGGTGACATCTTTGCTCTTCAGCACTTGAAAGAGGTCTCTTGCAGCATGTTTGCCCAATGGTATACATTGTCAGATATCTTGACTGCTGCTTCTAATGGTGTTGATTGTAAAACCAAATGATATGAAATCTTTGGCAACTTCAATCTTTGCTACATTTATCGTGATGCTGCTTATTTATTGGTCCAGTGGTGAGGATTTTTGTTTTCTTTATATTGAGGTGTAGCCCATACTGCAGACTGTATTCTTCAATCTTCATAAGTAACTTCTTCAAGTCATCCTCACTTTCAGCAAGCAAAGTTGTGGCATCAGCATATCACAGGGTTAATGATTCTTTCTCCAAACCTGATGCCACGGTCTTCATATAGTCTAGCTTCGTGGAATATTTGTTCAGCATACACATTGAATAAGTATGGTGCAAGGATACAGTTCCGACACACTCCCTTCTTGATTTTGAACCATGCAGTGTCCTCTTGCTCTGTTTGAACGACAGCCTCTTCGTCTATGTACAGGTTCCTCAAGAGTACAATTAAGTGTTCTGGAATTCCTATTATTCTCAATGTTACCCATAATTTGTTATGATCCACACAATTGAATGCCTTTGCATAGTCAATAAAACACAAGTAAACATCTTTCTGGGAGCTCTGGTAGCATAGTGTTTAAGGCACTTGACTGCTGACCAGAAGGCTGGAGGTTCAAACCCACCAGCCACTCCTTGGAAGGAAAGTTGGGCAATCTA
>NW_006936396.1:0-835 GCF_000298275.1 Orycteropus afer afer
GTATAGCAGGGATTGTGGGGCTGGTGCGGGATCGGGCAGTGTTTCGCTCTGCTGTGCATGGGGTCGCTATGAGTCAGAAACGACTCGATGGCACTAACAACAACAACAACAGTCTTCAATGAGACATCTTAGGAGAAGTTCCAGTAAGATGGCAGACAGGCAGACAAACTACACAGACCCTCTTCAACAAACTTAAGGGGAACCAATTAACACAGATACAGAAAATAATAATTCTGGAGCCCAGAGCTTTGAAAGGAAGGATACAGAAGTGGATTAAACTCCAAATAATAGAAGAACCTGTATGAAAACACCAAAAAAGGAGACACATGGAACTGCAGTCTGTCAGTGATCCTGACAGCACAGAAAGCTTAGATATTGCCAAGTGGTGTTAGGACTTAAGAATTAACCCAAAAATTAGCCCTGCTAGCCAGGGACTGCATAGAGGACTGCACTGGTGGCTGGTGAGTAAAAGGGGAAGCAGCAAAGAGAGAGACAGGCTGAGCTGTGGACTTTTGCCTGTCTGGAGAGCAAAGCCATTTTCAGTGTTTACAAGCAGTTCAACCATTCTGGATATTTAAAGTGACAGCATTCTCCCAGATTCCAGGGACTTAATAGGCTCCACTTGCCGAGAACTACAAGACATTCAGGACACGAATGACTGGAAAGGTGCGATATTCCCCTTGTTATTCTTAAACCCAAAACCTCCTGGTGAATGGAGGTGCAGCCATCCCTCACTCCCACACACCTTCTGGGCTGGCAGGAATTCCATCCCAGTCTGTGGTCTTGGAAGGAGCCTGGGTGCAAGCAAGAAAGAAATGGGATGGTATATATAAAA
>NW_006936396.1:3013-3867 GCF_000298275.1 Orycteropus afer afer
GAAGATATAACCATAATAAATATCTATGGACCCAATGAAAGAGCCCCAAAATACATAAATCAGACTTTAAAAGAGTTGAAAAGTCAAATAGAAGACTCCACAGTCATAGTGGGAGACTTTAATACACCACTTTCAAAGATAGATAGAACAACTGAAAAGAAATGCAACAAAGACAGAGAAGAGCTAAACAATACAATCCACCAACTTGACTTTATAGACATCTACAGAGCACTTCACCCAATAACAGCACAATATACATTCTTTTCCAGTGCACATGGAACATTCTCAAGGATGGACCATATGTTAGGCCATAAAACAAGCCTTAATAAATTTAAAAACATTGAAATGCTGCAAAGCATCTTCCCACATCACAATGCTATCAAATTAGAAATCAATAATAGGAAGATCAACAGAAAAAGAGCAAAGACATAGAAACTGAACACCACTCTTCTTAAAAAAGACTGGGTAAGAGAAGAAATAAAAAATGAAATTCAAAAATTCCTTGAATCAAATGAGAATGAAAAGACAACACACCAAAATCTTTAGAACACAGAAAAAGCAGTGATCAAAGACCAATTTATAGCAACAAGTGCACACATTCACAAAGAAGAAAGAGCCAAAATCAATACTTTAAGCCAATATCTGAAAAATTAGAAAAAGAACAGCAAGAAAAGCCTACAGTCACCAGAAGGAAATAATCAAGATTCAAGCAGAAATCAATGAAACAGAAAATAGAAAGACAATAGAAAAAATCAACAATACCAGAAGTTGGTTCTTCAAAAAGATTAATAAAATTGACAAACCACTGGCAAATTTAACAAAGGAAAAGAGGGAGAGAATACAAATAACACAAA
>NW_006936397.1:0-1134 GCF_000298275.1 Orycteropus afer afer
ATAAATTTCTCTCTCTCTCTCTTTCTCTCTCTATAAATATATATATATACTTTGCTGGTTTTTGTGTTTCTCTAGAGAACCCAATCCAACACATCCTCTTTGCTCCAGACCAGAGGAGATCAATAGTTCATCTTAGATGGCCACTTGAAAGCTTTTAAGACCATAGTTGCTACTCACCAAAGTAGAATGTAGAACAAGATTTTTATGTACTATGTTGTGCCAACTGAGCATGACGTACCGTGAGACTATGGTCCCAAGCCCACAGGCCCAGTGCTTCTCTCTCTCACGGTGCTTGGTTGTCTGCAAATACTTTTTTTCAACAATATAAATGGCAACTATACAGGTGGACCTTGCACACGGAGTATCAGGAATCAAATTGAATACATCTGTGGAAAGTGGTGATGGAGAAGCTCAAAAGTTCATGAGAGCCAAAATACAACCATGACTATCCTATGTGAATTTAGACACCATGTGAAGAATAGATTTGAAACAATGAACACCAATGACTGAAGAGTAGATGAGTTGTAAGATGACATCAAGAACATCATACATGAAGAAAGCAAAAGGTCACTAAAAAGACAGGAAAGGAAGAAAAGACTAAAATGGATGTCATAAGAGACTCTGAATCTTGCTCTTGAATGGAGAGTAGCTAAAGCAAATGGAAAAAATGGTGAAATAAAAGAGCTGAACATAAGATTTCAAAGAGTGGCTCTAGAAGACAAAGTTTTGTTTTGTTTTGTTTCCTTCTTAACACTTTAATTTTTTAAAAAAATTTTATTGTGATTTGGGTGAAGGTCTACAGAGCAAATTCATTTTATATACAGCAGTTCATACACATTTTGTCTCATGATTTGATTGTCATACCCTACAATGTAACAGTTTTCTTCCCACTTCCTCCCTGTAGTTACCTCTTCCCTGTATCTTTCCTTTCTATGTACTCCTGCCCCGAGTTATCTCCCTGTGCAAATACTACCCTTCTGTTCTCTTATGATTGATCGTTCTAAAGAGTGTATGTACCTAAGATGGCGGACTAGACAGAAAGACTGCACAGACCCTCTTCAACAAAGAAAAGGGAAAACAATTAACACAGACACAGAAGATAATCCTGGACCCCTGAGCCTTGAAGGGAAGGAT
>NW_006936397.1:1669-2174 GCF_000298275.1 Orycteropus afer afer
CTTCTTTTTCCCTTTTTTCTTTTTTTGGTTACTGTTCCTGTGTGATTACATGGTATGTTTTTTTCTCCAGGTGCTTTTAGTTTTTTGATTGTTATTCAATTGTAATTTTTGTCTAACTGAGTGGGAGACAGCAATAGTCCCCATAAGACACAAATACACCCACACCTCCTGCAACTTCACTTACTGAATGAGAGCCTTCTCCACCAATGGGCCAACAAAAAAAAAACCACCAAGAAGAGCCTGAATTACCCTTGGTTGCTCTTCACAAACAGTTAACAGAGATCTAAATACAACAACGTCACGATGCCTCGGAAACAACACACCATCACAGTACACACAAAGAAGCAAGATAAAGTTGTAGAAACAAGGGAGCAGGACACAGACCCAGAACATACCCCTGAGGAAAAAGCAGTATTGGAAATCTCTGATAAGGAATTCAAAAGAATTATCTTTAGGTATCTTCAAAGGATTGAGAGACAGACCAAAGAATACACAGAAAAAAACC
>NW_006936398.1:0-2762 GCF_000298275.1 Orycteropus afer afer
TTAAAAACTGGAATGCTGACTGGAATCAAGAGACCAGAGAATATCCTCATCTAATGCTGTTTAAAAGCAAAAATGGGTTCTCATCTGTCTGGAAATTGTCTAAGTGTGGGCATACCTCATGATAAAGGAGACAGACTTGAAGATCTCTCATGGGGCCTTCCTTTCAAAATATTATATGACTCTCTTCACTGTTTTGCCACTTTTGGTAGAAGGGGCTTTCATCTTTTCAATTTCCCGTCTACTAGGATAGATAACAGCCAAGTTCTCAGACTCACTGATTTTCTACTTCCTTGAAAAGCTCAGCTGAAGGCATCTTTCATCTTTAATTATACGTCTGAATATTTTCCTCTTATACTACTTATTATCATTCACTCTTTCATTATTTGCCCTCTCTCTCCATCTTTCCCTACCATATTTGCCTATCTATAAAACACATTAATGCTTGATTCTTCCTTACTGAAGTATAGCAATTTGAGAACTCAAAGTTGGTGGGCAAATATGAACTATCCATGACACATGAAAAAATCATTAACAGGGATTTTACTAGGTCAGAATTTTATTGCTTTTGGCCAAGGGCTATCACAAGACTTATACAGAAAAGAGTGCATATAAAAAGACCTTTAAAATAAGTTACAAAGATCAAACGAGAACTAAGTTAGAATGAGTTCCTAAGTGTAAAAATAGGTAACATTTCAAAGTTAATTTAATAAAACAAGTCGTAAGACCAATACATCATTGTAACATTTTGGCTGGAGTGTGTAACATAACATTAGCTCTGATTCTGAAGTATCCCATGAGTAAAAAGAGGATCAAAAATCATGCATGTATCCCTGACATACACATTTTCTTTTCCCAGTGATGTTCTAGAAAAAGATACTAGCTTAATTATTTCAAGAAATTATTATTATTTAGTACAAAGGGGGAAGAAATAAATAAATATTGAGCACCTCCTATGTACCAGGCTCTGACCTGTCAGCTGTATGAAACTTTTCACTTAATACTCACAGTGATTCCATGAGGGAGGGACATATTGGTTCCATTTGTTAGGTAAGGAAACAAAGGCTCAAAGAAATTAGACAGCCTCTCCCATATCACACATTAGTAAATGGCAGAGCCAGAGTCTAGACCCAAAATTGTGGAAGCCCAACGCCTATGCAGTTACACCATGGTCTACTTTAGAGAAGAGGGAATTGGAAAGGTCCTCCCATTACATGTTCCCTCCAATGTGGGTTCAACTGACCAGGAAATAAGTCGGTGTCTTGCCTTTAATTATGAAGTAGACATGATTTAGAAAAAGATTGCCTTGAAAACCTGGCTGAGCTTAAGAGTAGTGAGATCAATCAAACAAAGTGAAATTCTATGTAACCTTCCTATAACACTGAAAAGACACTGGTTTCACCCATAGCTAGCATCTTAAGGACAAACCCAAACACCTACTGCCATTGAGTTGATTCTGACTCATAGTGACCCTACAGGACAAAGCAGAAATGTCCCAGATGGTTTACAAGGCTGTAAATCTTTACAGAAGCAAACTGCCTCATCTTTCTTCCATGGAGCAACTGGCAGGTTTGAATTGCCAATTGTTTGGTTAGCAGCCCAGTGCTTTAAGCACTGTGCCACCAACAGGGTCAGAGTATTTTATTTGAAGGTCTTCTAACAAGAAGACTTGATAGGGAGACTAATCATTGTCACCAGCACCAAAACCAGTTGCCTTTGACTCAATTCCAACTCATGGCAACTCCATGTGCACCAGAGTAGAACTGTGCTCTGTAAGGTTTTCACAGGTTGATTTTTTGGATGTAGATCACTGGGCCTTTCTTCTGAGGCACCTCTGGATGGACTCAAACCTCTAACCTTTCAGTTAGCAGCTGAGTGCATTAAGTGTTTGCACCACTCACAGACACATAACCTATTTGCCAGGCACTTGATATCCATTAGTTCACTGAATTTTTCACAACCACTCTGTTACTAGAAGCTCTGATAGTATAGTCCCTAAAGCATTTGATTGCTAACCAGAAGGCTGGCAGTTCAAACCCACCAGCCACTCCTCAGAAGGAAGATGGGGCAATCTACTTCCGGAATGATGCCATCCTGGAAACCCAAGGAGGGGTCGCTATGAATAGGATCCAACTCAATGGCACATAACAACAGCAACAACAACTCTGTTACTATGATTTTATAATGGAGAAACCGAGGCTCAGTGAAGTTAGGTTATTTGGTCAACTTTAAGTAAGAGAGCTAAGACCTGAATCTATGGCTAATTCCAAAGACAATGCTTGCTCCTCAATAATGTCAAATGCAATAATTTCAATACTAATAATGCCAATGCAACACTGGAGTTATCTCAGGCAGTGTTTCTCAGACTTTAGTGTGCATATGAATAACCTGGGGCTCTTGTTAAAATTTGGGTTCTGAGGTAACAGGTCTAGGTGAGGCCTGAGATTCTGCATTTCCAGCAAGCTGCTAGGCTAAGCTCATGCTGCTGGTCCGCTGACCTCACTGGAATAGCAAGACTCTAAGACAGTGACCCAGTCACAGGGACCCAGGTGGGGGGGATACGAGAAGTCTCCAAAAGCAGGACAAACTTGTCTGCCGGTTTGTCCTACTGTGGTGACATGTAGACGTGAGTTTTGAGGCTGAGCCTCTGGTGTTTAAAACCCAGCGAGATGCACCTCTAAAAACAGCCCAGTTTTTAGACTGAGACAGACTAGGAAGAAGGAAGAGGCTGTCCACTTCTGAAAGAATTGGCCAGGGAAAACCTT
>NW_006936399.1:0-548 GCF_000298275.1 Orycteropus afer afer
AGAATTGATGCAATGGAAGACACAATTATTGAGATTGAAGACAAATACCTGAATACTTCTTTGAAAAAAGATTAATCAGAAAAAAAGATCAAAACAAAATGAAGAAAGCCTAAGGTTCATGTGGGATACCATCAAAAGGAAGAACCAACATGTCATTGGAATTCCAGAACAGGAAGAGAATAATAAAACCACTGAGAAAATTGTCCAAGATGTGCTGGAGGAGAACTTCCTGACATGATGAAAGATGAGAATATATCCATTCAGGAATTCCAACGAACCCCAAACAGGATAGACCCCCAAAAGAAAATCACGAAGACATATCATCAAACTCATCAAAACTAAAGACAAAGAGAAAATCCTGAAAGCAGCACAGGAAAAACAAAAAGTTACTTACGAAGGACAACCAGTAAGAATCAGCTCTGATTTCTCAGCAGAAACAATGCAAGCAAGAAGGCAATGGGATGGTATATATATAAAACTCTGAAAGAGAAAAATTTTCAACCAAGAATTATATACCTGGCAAAATTGTCCCTCAAATATGATGGTGA
>NW_006936399.1:1443-2263 GCF_000298275.1 Orycteropus afer afer
GCAAGCCTTAATAAATTTAAAAACATTGAAATGCTGCAAAGCATCTTCTCAGATCATAATGCTATCAAATTAGAAATCAACAATAGGAAGATCAAAAGAAAAAGACTAAAAACACATGGAAATTGAACAACACCCTCTTTCCAAAAGACTGAGTAAGAGAAGAAATAAAAATTGATATTCAAAAATTCCTTGAATCAAATGAGAATGAAAACACAACATACAAAATTTTTTGGGACACATCAAAAGCAGTGATCAGAGGCCATTTATAGCGATAAATGCACACATTAAAAAAAGGAAAGAGCCAAAATCAACACGTTAAACCAACATCTCCAACATTTAGAGAAAGAACAGCAAGAAAAGCTTACAGACACCAGAAGAAGGGAAATAATAACTCGAGCAGAAATCTATGACAGAAAAAAAGGGCAATAGAATAAATCAACAAGACTAAAAGTTGCTTTTTTGAAAAGATTACTAAAATTGACAAACGACTGGCAAATTTAACAAGGGAAAAGAGGGAGAGAATACAAATAACACTAATAAGAAATGAAATGGATGACATCACAACAGAACCAACTGAAATAAAAAGGATAATATCAGGATACTATGATGAACTGTACTCCAACAAATTTCTAGAAATGGACAGATTTCTAACAACACACCACTTAAATCAGCTAACACAGACTGATGTGGAAAAGTTGAACAGATCCATAAAAAAAAAAAAAAAAAAATTAAACAGGTCATCAAAAAATTACCAACTAAAAAAAGTCCTGGCCCAGACGGTTTCACTGGAGAATTCCATAAAACATTCAGAGAAGAAGTG
>NW_006936400.1:0-514 GCF_000298275.1 Orycteropus afer afer
GCTGAGGTCGTTATGTTTATGAATCATGTTATCATTTCCTTTGTTGCTGTTGTTTTAGTATTTGCTAAATATTTGTGCTTGTCCTCTTTTTCATTGTGATATGAAGGTTTATCATTTTTCTTTAAGGTTACCCTGTGATTTATAACTTTCTCCCTGAGATTAGAACAGCCCATTCTATATTGCAACTTTCTTGACTTTCTCACCATTTAGAAGTTCTGTAACTACACAGTATTTTCCCTCTTTCTGATTTGTAGTTGTTCTCGCTTGCTAATTGATGTCTCTCGTTCCCTGTTGACAATATTGTAAGCTTATTTTACTTTGAATATGTCCATAGCTGTGATTTCTGGGTTATGCCATCTTGTGTATTACTGGTCGGTTATTGTTTGCTATTTTTGGTTATCCGTTCAAAGGACTCCATTTAGTATCTCCTGTAAGGTTCGTCTGGTTTTAACAAATTCCCTTAGTTTCTGCTTATCTGGAAATCTCCTAATTTCACCATCATATTTGAGGGACA
>NW_006936400.1:2874-3798 GCF_000298275.1 Orycteropus afer afer
AATGACCATCAAAAAAGTAAAAGCAAATGGATGAAAAATATACCATGTAATCACACAGGAATAGTAACCAAAAAAGGGAAAAAGGTAAACAAAAACAAAATCCCACAAGATCTGGGATAGAGCAATAAGAGAAAATAGGTAGATAAGGAGAATAATGAAGAAAAAAATGGGAAAAATGCAAAAAGATAAACAAGGAATGGGCTTAACTCTGAGAAAGAAAAAAAATTGCCACCAGGAACAGGGAAAAGGAAAAAAGCTGAAAACTATAACGTGGGAGGGGAAGAATAAAGAATAATAGCAAAGAAGGACAAAAGTAATAATAATAATAGTAGTTTTAAAACAGACAAAACCAAACAAACTAAAAAGCAGAAAAAAGAAAGAATGAAAAATCGGGACAGGGCGAGGCAGGGCACCAAGCTCTGTTTGGGCACAGAGGCTGTGTTGGAATTCCTGCCGGCCCAGAAGGTAGGTGGGAGTGAGGGATGGCCGCATCTCTGTTCACCAAGAGGGTGTGGGGTATAAGAGTAACAAGGAGAATGTCGCATCTTTCCAGTTGTCCACGTCCGGAATGTCCTTGTGGTTCCTGGCAAGTGGAACCTGTTCTTATGTCCCTGGAATCTGGGAGAATGCTGTTGGTTTAAATATCCAAAATGGTCAAACTGCTTGTAAACATTGAAAATGGCTTCACCCTCTGGACAGGCAAAAATCCACAGCTCAGCCCACTTTCCTCTTTGTTGCTTCCCTTTTTATTCACCAGCCACCAGAGCAGTCCTCCATGCAGTCCCTGGCTAGCAGAGCTGATTTTTAGGTTAATTCTTAGGTCCTGCCACCACCCCTAGGCAACATCCAAGCTGTCTGTGCCATCAGGATTACTGCCAGACTGCAGCTCCGTATGTCTCCTTTGTTGGTGTTTTCATGCAAATT
>NW_006936401.1:0-692 GCF_000298275.1 Orycteropus afer afer
AAGTGTTGATTTTGGCTCTTTCTCCTTTTTTGATGTGTGCAGTTATTGCTATAAACTGTCCTCTGATCCCTGCTTTTGCTATGTCCCAAAGATTTTGGTATGTTGTGTTTTCATTCTCATTTGACTCAAAGAATTTTTGAATTTCAGTTTTTATTTCTTCTCTTACCCAGTCTTTCTTGAGGAGGATGTTTTTCAGTTTCCATATGTTACTCTTTTTCCATTGATCTTCCTATTGTTGATTTCTAATTTGATAGCATTGTTATCTGAGAAGATGCTTTGCAGTATTTCAATGTTCTTAAATTCATGAATGCTTGCTTTATGGCCTAATATATTTTCTATCATGGAGAGTGTTCCATGTGCCCTGGAAAAGAACGTATATTGTGCTGTTGTTGGGTGAAGTGCTCTGCAGATGTCTATAAGGTCAAGTTGGTGGATGGGATTGTTTAGGTCTTCTGCATCTTTATGGAGTTTCTTTCCAGTTGTTCTATCTTTCAATGAAAGTGGTGTATTAAAGTCTCCCACTGTTACTGTGCAGTCATCTATCTGGCTTTCCAACTCTTTTAAAATCTGATTCATGTATTTTGGGGCTCTTTCATTAGGGTCTATAGATATTTATTTTGATTATATCTTCATGTTCAATTGATCCTTTAATCATTATATAATGTCCTTCCTTGTCTTGTATGGTGGTTTTT
>NW_006936401.1:2095-2904 GCF_000298275.1 Orycteropus afer afer
ATCTCATTAATTCCGTCTTCTATCATATCAATTCTACTACTTTGCCATTTTAATGTGTTATCTATTTCTGACAATTTAATATTAATCTTCTGGATTTCTATCTGTAGATTTAGAATCTTTCCTATTTTATCATTTATTTTGTCGTTTTGTTCTTTTCTTTTCTTCCAAAATTATTTTCTGTTTTTTTCTGTGTTTTCCTTGATCTGTCTCTCAATGCTTTGAAGATACCTCACTATAATTCTTTTGAATTACTTATCAGAGACCTCCAATACTGCTTCTTCTTCAGGGATTTGTTCTAGATCTGCATCCTGCTCCTTTGTTTCTACCACTTTATCTTGCTTCTTTGTGGGGACCGTGATGATCTGTTGTCTCCAAGACAACGTGGCATTGTTGTATTTAGATTTCTGTTAACTGTTTGCGAAGAGCAGCCAAGGCTGATTCAGGCTCTTCGTGGTTGTTCATCATTTGCCCATTGGTGTAGAAGGAAGTGGTGGCTCTCGCTCAGTAAATGAAGCTACAGGAGGTATGGATGTAGTTGTGTCATATGGGGACTGTTGCTGTCTTCCAATCCATTAGAAAAAAATAGCAATTGAATAACCATCAGAAAAGTAAAAGTACATGGACAAAACATATACTGTGTAATCACACAAGAACAATAACCACAAAAAGAAAAAATGGGGGGAAAAAACCTGCAATATCTGGGGAGAGGGCAGTAAGACAAAAAATATAGGGAAGGAGAATAATTAATAAAAAAATGGGAAAGCTGAAAAAGAAAAACATGGAATGGGTTAACTATGAGAAAAAAAAAA
>NW_006936402.1:0-1264 GCF_000298275.1 Orycteropus afer afer
CTGAATTTAGAGACTATCTAAAGAATAGATTTGATGCGTTGAACACCAATGACAGAAAAGCAGAAGAATTATGGTTGATGTCAACAGCATCATCCATGAAGAAAGCAAGAGGTCATTAATAAGATGAGAAAGAAAGAAAAAATCAAAATGGATGTCGGAAGAGACTCTGAAAATTGCCCTTGAGTGGAGAGTAGCGAAAGCAAATAGAAGAAATGATAGGATAAAAGAGCTGAGCAGAAGATTTCAAAGAGCAGCTCGAGCAGACAAAGCCAATTACTATAATGAAATGTACAAAGACCTGGAGTTAGAAAACCAAAAGGGAAGAATATACTCAGCATTTCTCAAGCTGAAAGAACTGAGGAAAAGATTTAAGCTTCAAGTTGCAATATTTAAAGATTCTATGGGCAAAATATTGAATGATGCAGGAAGCAACAAAAGAAGATGGAAGGTATACACAGTGTCACTGGACCAAAAGAACTGGTCGATCTTCATCCTTTTTAGGAGATGGCATATGATCAAGAACCAGTGGTACTGAAGGAAGAAGTCGAACCTGCACTGAAGGAACTAGTGAAGAACAAGGCTCCAGGAATTGATGGAATACCCATTGAGGTGTTTCAACAAATGGATGCCACACTGGAGGCATTCACTCGGTTATTCCAAGAGATTTGGAAGACAGCTACCTGGCCAACTGACTAGAAGAGATCTGTATTTGTGCCCATTCCAAAGAAAGGTGATGCTACAGAATGTGGAAATTATCAAACAATATCATTACTATCACACTTAAATAAAACCTTACTGATGATAATTCAAAAATGGTTGCAACAGTATATTGACAGAGAACTTCCAGAGGTACAGGATGGATTCAGAAGAGATGTGGAGCAAGGGCTATCACTGGTGATGTCAGATGGAGCTTGGCTCAAAGCAAAGAATACCAGAAAGATGTTTATTTGTGTTTTATTGACTATGCAAAAGCATTTGATTGTGTGGATCAAAACAATTTGTGGATAACACTGAGAAGAATGGGAATTCCAGAACACTTAATTATACTCATGAGGAACAACATATACATAGACCAGGAGGCTGTCGTTCAAACAGAACAAGGCAACACTGCATGGTTTAAAATCAAGAAGGGAGTGCATCAGTGTTGTATCCTTTCACTATACTTATTCAATATATATGCTGAACAAATAATCTGAGAAGCTGGACAATATAAAGAAGAATGTAGCATCAGGATAGGCAGAAGGCTCATTAACAACCTGTGATA
>NW_006936402.1:1569-2750 GCF_000298275.1 Orycteropus afer afer
GACAGAAGCCATGATATTTTCAATCACCTCATATGCATGTGAGAACTGGACAATGAATAAAGAAGACAGAAGAAGAATTGATGCTTTTGAGATGTGGTGCTGGGGAAGAATGCTGAAAGTACCATGGGCTGCTAAAAGAACTAACAAATCTGTCCTGGAGGAAGAGCACCCTGAATGCTCCTTGGAAGTGAGAATGGCCAGCTTCACCTCACCTACTGTGGTCATGTTGTCAGAAGGGACCATTCCTTGGAGAAGGATGTCATGCTTGGTAAAGTGGAGGGTTGATGAATGAGGGGACGGCCCTCAACGAGATGGATTGACACGGTGGCTGTGGTGATAGGTTCAAGCATAGCAGGGATCGCGGAGCTGGCACGGGACTGGGTGGTGTTTCATTCTGCTGTGCATGCAGTTGCTATGAGTCAGAGATGACTTGATGGCACCTAACAACAACAACAAGTTTCCATGAGCATTGATTGTGGATCCAAGTAAAATGAAATCCCTGACAACTTCGATCTTTTCTTCATATATCATGATGTTGCTTATTGGTCCAGTTGTGAGGATTTTTGTTTTTGCTATGTTGAGTTGTAATCCATAGTGAAGCCAGTAGTCTTTGATCTTCATCAGTAAGTGCTTCAAATCATCTTCACTTTCAGCAAGCAAGGGTGTGTCATCTTCATATTGCAGATTGTTAATGGTTCTTCCTTCAATCTTGATGTCATGTTCTTCTTCATATGTTCCAACTTCTCAGATTATTTGCTCAGCATACAGATTAAATAAGTATGGTGAAGGCATATAACCCTTGAATACACCCTTCCTGATTTTAAACCATGCAGTATCACCTTGTTCTATTTGAATGACAGGCTCTTGGTCTATGTACCAGTTCCTCATGAGCACAATTAAATGTTCTGGAATTCCCATTTTTTTCATTGTTATCATGATTTCTTATGATCCACATAGTTGAAAGCTTTTGCATAGTCAAGAAAACACAAGTAGACATGTTTCTGGTATTTTGCTTTCGGCTAAGATCCATCTGGCATCAGCAATGATATCCCTCATTCCACATCCTGTTCTGAATTCAACATGCATTTCTGGAAGTTCCTTGTTATTACACTGCTGCAGCCAATTTTGAATTATCTTCAGCAAAATTTTACTTTCATGCCATAATAATGTTATTGTTTGAT
>NW_006936403.1:0-679 GCF_000298275.1 Orycteropus afer afer
TTGGTGTTCAATGCATCAAATCTATTCTTTAGATGGTCTCTAAATTCAGGAGGAATATATTCAAGATCATATTTTGACTCTCTTGGCCTTATTTTAATTGACTTCAACTTCAAGTTGAACTTGCATATGAGCAGTTGATGGTCTGTTCCACAATCGCTCCTGGCCTGGTTTTGGCTGAAGATATTGAGCTTTTCCACTGCCATAAAATTTTCCACCATAAAATACACTTCAGAAATAAGAACTTTTGAATACCATTACATTTGAATATTAGTTGAATTCATTGTTGGCCCTGGAGTTATTATAGTTAGTTCAGAGTGTTGTAAATGAAGTTGTCCCAATACTGAAAAGATTATAGAGCTTCTAAAGATAAATCTCTTTTATCAACATTTTTCCCCTCAATGTCTTCAAATTCATTGCTCTACTTTTAACAGCTCTGGTGGTGTAGTGCCTAAGGCACTTGACTGCTAACCAGAAGGCTGGAGTTGAACCCACCAGCCACTCCTCGGAAGGAAGTCTAGGCAATCTACTTCAGTAGTGAACCACCTCAGAAACCCAAAGAGGGGTCACTAAGAGTCAAGTCTGACCCGACTGCACATAACAACATGATTGAACTTGTCTTCAGTGTCAATAAAAATGGAATTTCATATCTGCAACAAACAATAATCAGTGCTTATTGTAT
>NW_006936403.1:2927-3599 GCF_000298275.1 Orycteropus afer afer
TACCAAGCGTGGTATCCTTCTCCAGGAAAAGGTCCTTTCTAACCACATGACCAAAGTAGGTGAAATGAAGTCTGGCCATTCTCACTTCCAAGGAGCTTTCTTATTGTCCTTCTGTTTTCAGTTTAGAGATTAAAAATATATGTTTATAACTTTGTAAGAGCAATGAAAAGGGTAGTACTATATCAACTTTGTCTGTAGACTCTAGCATAATAATCAGTTTTGTTAACTTTTTCCCTAGTTGATCTCGGTGAGGTTATTTTTAGTACTATCTCTGTGTGTGAGTGTGTGTGTGTAGGGTAAGTGGGTGTGGTAGGCAGTTTGTCAGCATTTTCATGCTTGCATGTAAAATAAGTAGAAAGTGATACATTTTCATAAAAACACATCTGTATAGAGAGCACCACAAGTAAATAAATACAGTGATACTACACATAATAAATGTATAGAATTTCTTTCCTCTGCACCCGCAACTGGAGCCAGCCGCAGGGACCCAGGTAAGGGTGGTAGGAGAGGTTTCCAACAGGGAGATAAACTTGTCTGTAAGTTTATACTACCATGGTGATGTGTTGATGTCAGTTTGGAGGCTGAGCCACTGGTGTTTCAAACCCAGTGGGATGCACATGGTACACAGGTATCAGCCCAGCTTACAGACTGAGACAGACTAGGAAGAAGGAA
>NW_006936404.1:0-501 GCF_000298275.1 Orycteropus afer afer
TCACAGCCATTTTGATTGTTTACACATGGCAGCCATTGGGATATTTAAAGTGACTGATGGTGCAGCCATTTTGAATATTTACAAGTGGTGACCATTTTGGATAGTTAAAGTGACCGAGGGCACAGCCATTTTGAATCCTTACAAATGGCAATAATTTTGGATTTTAAAATGATAGCATTCTCATTCTGATTACAGGAACCTATAAATAGGCTCTGTTTGCCAAGGTTGTCAGGGATATATGAGAGGCTGACAACAGGAAAGGAGTCAGGTGGTGCGTGTATAAGTGCCACCCACTAGCAAATAGAGGAGCAGAGCACAGTACCCTGCTTGCACAGATAACATACAAAGAAAACAAAAATCGTGGGCAAGTCACTCCAGCATATAATCACCAATTAAATATAAACAGAAAAATGTCACAATCCCTCAGAGACAACAGAGCATCACAGTCCCCACAAAAAAGCAAGATAAAGCAGGAGAAACAAGGGACCAGGATACAGACCC
>NW_006936404.1:2343-2886 GCF_000298275.1 Orycteropus afer afer
AAGGACAAATATAGTATTAGTTCATTGTTGTGGAGGGTCAAGGAAAGGTTTATATATGGAGGGAAACTGTTGGTTGCCAGGGGTGGGAGGGGAGGGGAGGGAACACTGCACACACACACAAAAAAAGCATTGACCCATGTCACTTTAGTTGTGTTTATTTCACTGTGTATAAATTATATCTCAATGAAATGCATTATAAAGAGAAAAGTAAGACGAAACATGATGATTGCTTAAAACAGTTATGGCACATAGCAAGCACAGTGTAACTGTCAGCTAATAATATAACAGGACCTTTGATGGTGTAGTGGTTACAGCATTTGGCTGCTAACCAAAAGGTCAGCAGTTCAAACCCATCAGCCACTCTGCAGAAGAAAGATTGGGCAGTCTGCCTCTGTAAAGATTTTCAGTCTTGAAACCCTATGGAGCAGTTCTGCTCTGTCATGTAGAGCTGCTGTGAGTGGAAATCTACTCGGTGGCAGTGGGTTGGGGATAATGTTACTCTGATCTTTCCTGTTGCTCAGCTGCATGGTTGGTAAGATGGAG
>NW_006936405.1:0-1269 GCF_000298275.1 Orycteropus afer afer
AAATCAAATGTGCATGAACTATTGAGAGTAAAACAAATCTGTTTTATAAATTTGCACCCAAATCACAATAAAAAATTAAACAAAACATGATAGTATTGAAGAAAGGATTCCAAGCTGCACTGAAGGCACTGGAGAAAACATAAGTTCCTAGGAATTAAGATCTCTCAACCAACAGATGCAATGCTGAGTGTGCTAAATTGTTTAAGCCAAGAAATTTGGAAGACACCTACCTGACCAACTGACTGGAAGATATCCATATTTGTGCCCATTCAAAAGAAAGATGATCCAACAGAATGTGGTGATTATCTAACAGTATCATTAATATCACACACAAGTAAAATCTTGCTGAAGATAATTAAAAAATGGTTGCAGCAGTAAATTGATAGGGAACTGAAAGAAATTCAATCCAGGTTCAGAGAAGGGTGTGGAATGAGGGATATCATTGTCAAGCTCAGATAGATCTTGGCTGAAACAAAGAGTACCAGAAAAAAATGTTTACCTGCATTTTATTGACTATGCAAAATCTTTTGACTGTGTGGAACATAACAAATTATGGCTAACATTGAGAAAAATGGGAATTTCAGTACACTTAATTGTGCTCATGAGGAACACGCACATAGACCAAGAGATAATCGTTTGGACAGAACAAGGGAATACTGTATGGTTTAAATCAGGAAAGGTGTGCATCAGTGTTGTATCCTTTCACTGTACTTATTCAATCTGCATGCTGAGCAAATAACCCCGGAAGCTGGATTATAGGAAGAAGAACATGACATCAGGATTGGAGGAATACTCATTAACAACTTTAATATGCAAGTGACAAAACCTTCCTTGCTGAAAGTGAAGAAGGCTTGAAGCACTTACTGAAGGAGATCAAAGACTACAGCCTTCAGTATGGATTATAGCTCAACATTAGGAAAACAAAAGTCCTCACAACTGGATCAATAAGCACCATCATGATAAATGGAGAAAAGATAGAAGTTGTCAAAGATTTCATTTCATATGGATCCACAATCAACAACAGTGGGAGCAGCAGTCAAGATATCAAACGATATATTCCATTGGGCAAATATGGTGTGAAATACCTCTTTAAAGCGTGTAAGAGCAAAAATGTCACTTTGAATACTAAGATCCACCTGATCCAAGCTGATCATGACTATTTTGAATAGCGTTATTTGTACACGAGAACTGGACGATGAATAAGGAAGCCCACAGATGCATTTGAATTGTGGTGTTTTTGAAGGATATTGAAGTACCATGGACTTCTAA
>NW_006936405.1:2114-2751 GCF_000298275.1 Orycteropus afer afer
GAGGCAGGGCTGCCATGCCCAAGAGGGAGAGGAATGGGGTCCGCCAGGCCAAGAGGGTGAGGTCACCACTTAGAGGAACAAGGGGACTGGAGCCACCCAGTGTGAGAGATCTGTACAGATGTCCCCCAATGAAGGTCTGTACAGGTGCCAAGTTGACAAGGGGTGGAATTGTGGTAGTTCAGTTTGTGTGTCAACCTGCCTAGGCCTGGTTGTGTGGCTGGGCAGCTGGAGGTAGTATTCTCCATGATAAGACTGGTAATCAACTCTGTGGTGGAATCTACTGTGAGCACCTGAGTAGCTGTCTTTGGGATGTGATCAGCTTCCTTTATATAGAGAGAAGCCTTGGGGAACAGTCTCTAGCTTGTGGCATGCTTAAACCTGCATGTAGCCATGTCGTTTTTCAGCAGCTTTTCATGCTCTGCTGACCTTGGGACTTTCAATGGACTTAAATTAATGGCCTGCCATGTGGTTTGGTAACATCGGGACTGTGCCATTTTATTTGTCAACCTTGGGCTTGTCAGTCTCAGCAGCCAGTAGCTGTGTGGGTGAAGAAAAGCCTCTAGCTCCAGTGGGCCAGGAGCAAGAGGCAAAGCTGAAGCCCAAGGTTGAGGGGCTTTCACCCAGCCCCTAGAGCCTG
>NW_006936406.1:0-615 GCF_000298275.1 Orycteropus afer afer
CTTCTTCATTACATTTGTTTTGTGGATCAAGTGCTTCACGAATACTAAACTGTCTCATTCTCCTAACAAGCCCCACAAAAAAAAAAAAAAAAAAAAAAAAAAAAATAAAAAAAAAAAACACATAATTATCTAAACAGAGTCCCAAATTCATTTTATGAAGCAAGCATAACCTTGATACCAACACAGGGCAAAGACATCACTAAAAGGAAAACTACAGACTGATATCCCTCATCAATATAGATGCAAAAATTTTCAACAAAATCCTAGCCAATAGACTGCAACAACATATCAAGAAAATAATACATTATGACCAGTGGGGTTCATATCAGGTATGCAGGGATGATTCAACATTATAAAAACAATCAACATCAACCACCACTTAAATAAAACAAAGGAGAAGAACCAATTGATCAAAGGAGAAGAATCAATTGATGCAGAAAAGGCATTTGATAAAATCTCACACCCATTCCTGATAAAAACTCTCAGAAAAATAGAAACAGAAGGGACATTTCTCAACATAATAAAGAACATTTATGCTAAACCAACAGCCAACATTATTCTCAATGGAGAGAGACTGAAACCATTCTTCTTGAGAACAGGAACCATACAAGGATG
>NW_006936406.1:1630-2743 GCF_000298275.1 Orycteropus afer afer
AAAGACTTAAATGTGAAACCTAAAACTATAGAGTTCCTTAAGGAAAATCTAGGGGCAAATTTAGGGTCCCTAATATATAACATAAATAGACTATCAAGCATGACTCAAAATGCACAAACAGCAGAAGAGAAACCAGATGATTGGGACCTTCTAAAAATTAAATTTTTATGTGCTTCCAAAGACTTATCCAAACGAGTCAAAAGAGATGTTACAGATTGGGGAAAAATAGATGGCAATGACATATCTGACAAGAGACTTATCTCTAGAATTTATAGGAAACTCCAACACTTCAATAACAAAAAGACAAACAATCTAATTAAAAAATGGGCAGAAGATATGAATAGACTGAATAGACACTTCACCAAGGATGATATTCCAGTGGCCAACAAACATATGAATAAATGCTCACAATCATTAGCTGTTAGAGAGATGCAAATCCAAACAACAATGAGATCCCATCTTGTTCCAGCACTAGTAGAAAAGTTCAACAAGACAGAAAATAACAAATGCTGGCATGGTGGTGGAGAGATTGGGACTCTCATACACTGCTGGTGGGACTGTAAAATGGTACAACTGTTGTGGAAAGCAGTATGGTGATTCCTTCAAAAGTTGGAATTAGCAATACCATTTGATGGAGCCATTCCATTACTAAGGAGCTCTGGTAGCATAGTGCCTAAGGCACTTGACTGCTAAGCAGAAGGTTGGCGGTTATAACCCACCAGCCACTCTTTGGAAGGAAGGTTGGACAATCTACTTCCGTAGTGATACTGCCTTGGCACATAACAACAACAACAATTCCAGTACTAGGTATATACCCTAAAGAAGTGAGAGCCATGACAAGAACAGATATATGTACACTCATGTTCATCGCAGCACTATTCACAATAGCCAAAAGATGGAAACAACCTAGGTGTCCATCAACTGAGGAATGGATAAAGAAACTATGGTACATACACACAATGGAATACTATGCAATGCTAAAGAATAATGTAGAATCTGCAAAATACCCTGTAATGTGGATGAACTTGGAGGATATTATGCTGAGTGAAATAAGTCAATCACAAAAGGACAAATATTGTATTAGTCTGTTATTGTAAAAGTCAAGGAAATGTT
>NW_006936407.1:0-853 GCF_000298275.1 Orycteropus afer afer
AGAATGGCCAGACTTCATTTCATCTACTTTGGTCATGTTGTCAGAAGGGACCATTCCCTGGAGAAGGATGTCATGCTTGGTAAAGTGGAGGGTCAGCAAAAAAGGGGAAGGCCCTCAATGAGATAGACTGACACAGTGACTACAACAATGAGCTCAAGTATAACAAGGCTTGTGAGGTGGGCACAGGACCAGGCAGTGTCTCATTCTGTTGTACACGGGTCCCTGTGAGTCAGAAGCAACTTGAAAGCACCTAACAACAACAAAACATGCCTCCATTGGAAACCCTGGGTTTAAATCGTTAAGCACTTACTGCTAACCAAAACGTTGGCAGTTTGAATCTCCACAGAGATACCTCAGAAGAAATGCTAATAAATTAGCCATTGAGATCCCCACTGGGCGTAGCTCCACTCCGACGTCAGCCACCGAGAACCCCACGGGGTGCAGCTCCACTCTGACACACACTAGTCACCACGAGTCAGAACCAAATTGACAGCAACTGGTTTTCTATGCCACCATTGTGTCCTTAAAGTTTTAAAAGGCACAGATGTCACTTTGATGACTACAGTGCATGTGACTCAAGCCATGGTCTCTTCTATTTTCTCACATATATGCGGAAGCTGGGCGATGAGAAAGGAAGACAGAAGAAGAAATGATTCCGTTCAACTGTGGTGTTGGCAAGGAATACTGAATACACGATGGGCCGCCAGCAGAACCAACAAATGAGTCTTGGAAGGAACACACAGTTTCTCCTTAGAAGTGCTCCTTAGAAGTGAAGAGGGCTGAGACCTCGGCCTGCGTACTTGGACACGTCATCAGGAGAGACCATGCTTCCTGGTCCCTGCTCTGCGGTGGC
>NW_006936407.1:3218-4014 GCF_000298275.1 Orycteropus afer afer
AGCGACCAAGTAGACTGCCCAATCTTCCTTCCGAGAAGTGACTGAAGGGTTTGAACTGCCAGCCTTCTGGGTAGCAGTCAAATGCCTTAGGCGCCACGCCACCAGAGCTGTTAGAATAAACCTAGTAGATCAATTTCTTTGAGTTCTGATTGTTTTAACATGCATAATGAAGACCTGGGGGGAAGCTTCTCGCCTCTTAGGTAATGTGCATTTCAAAAAGAGAGATTCTCTACAATCCTCTGTTCTTCTTTGGGAAGCTTGCTTTGTTAATTCTAGGCCTGGTGGGGGCTATCATCCCTATGGGAAAGAACACAGGGAAATGGGTACAGTTTTGCCTTTCTGTGAGGTACATAGGATGGCTTCATCACACAGGCTCAAACTGCTCCTTGGGTTTCCGAGGTGGTATCTCTATGGAAGTAGATTGCCCAATCTTCCTTCCAAAGAGTGACTGGTGGGTTTGAACCGCCAGCCTTCTGGGTAGCAGTCAGATGCTTTAGGCACTACGCCACCAACCTGTGGAAGTTGTCTAAAATAATGGAAACTCATTCACAAAACAATGTTCTGCTAAACATTCCTCTAAATGGGAATCTCAAACAACTTCCTTCCTAGTTTTGATGACAGCATATAGATTTCAAAGGACAGGTGTCTTCTGGGGACTGTGACGACCTTTAAATGCAGCATAAAATCCCCCACATCAAGGAGCAGAGTGTGACAGGGTTCCAGGAAGTTCAACCCCACCACCCTTCTCGCCCAAGTGTAGAAGTAAATGCAGCTAGATCATGACAGGTGTCAAAGG
>NW_006936408.1:0-615 GCF_000298275.1 Orycteropus afer afer
GATGGGGCAATCTACTTCCATGGTGATACTGCCTCAGAAACCCAAGGAGGGGTCGCTATGAGTTGGGTCCGACTCCATGGCACATAACAACAACAACAACAGTATGAGGATGTTCTATTAATATTATTTTTAAACTATCTATATACACACATATGTATGCATACAGACATACACACATAAGATCTAAAATTATAAAGATATACATCCTTTAAGAAACTAAAATGTATATAAGACCATTCATCTGTAATATAAACATAACCTAAAAATTCTGCCTTGAATTAACTTACCTTTGCAAAATAGTATCAAGGAAATAACTTGGTAAAGTCTGTTGTACAATTACACAAAATATCTGCACTGGATTATATTGAAAAAGACTGAAGAATTTTAGAATTAAACAAATTTATAATTAAACTTTTACATTTGTATTCAAATATACAAAGCTGTTTTTAAAAGTTTTTGATTTTCCACTTTGATAATGTCTGAATTTGAAATAATTCTATACTTGGCTAATTTTGGACTTTTTGTTAATCATTCTTCTATATATTTTAATACCATTTTAGTTGGAAAGAGAAAAGAAGCACAGAAGATTAAATAGAGAATGAAACATGGATGAAT
>NW_006936408.1:1375-2707 GCF_000298275.1 Orycteropus afer afer
AGGGATGTCATGCTTGGTAAAATGGAGGGTCAGCAAAAAAGGGGAAGGCCATCAATGAGATGGATTGACACAGTGGATGCAATGATGGGCTTAGTTATAGCAAGGATTGTGAGGATGGTGCACAACTGGGCAGTGTTTCATTTTATTGTACATAGGGTCCTATGAGTCAGAGCCCACTTGATGGTACCAAACAACAACATATACATACACATATAAAATAAAATATTAAATAAATATAATATAAAATTATATATTAGTCAAAATTTTACTATTGTAAATTATGAACAATTACATTAAAATAGGAGTATTGATTTTAAAGGATTTTAGGAATAAAAATATTGAGAAAGGTTTAGTGACTTTGGCAGCATGGTTAAAAATAGAGCTTTTTGTTTCTTTTTTCCTTCCTTGTCCTAGGGTACATACCAACTTGCAGATTGATAACAAAATTATATAAGATTGACAATTTTATTAATACAAGAAAAGAATGCCAAAGAAAAATTTTAATCTCATGAGATAAATTACAAAAAAGTAAGAAAATCATAGACTTATCATGTTGGAAGGTGTATTGAAATTAAATAATTTGGTCTTCTCATTTTTAATCATGAAGCATCCAAAACCCAAAGAAATTTCTAACAGCATGACTTGGTCTAGTTTTAAGTATCCTTCCATGTAGTTCAAGATTCTTTGGTAAACATCAGATTATCTGCCTACTGTCCACATCTACCTACTATCCAGGAATTGACGGAATACCCATTGAGATGTTTCAACAAACAGGTGCCGTGCTGGGGGCACTCACTCATTTATGGCAAGAAATTTGGAAGACAGCTAACTGGATAACTGACTCGAAGACATCCTTATTTGTACTCATTCCAAAGGAAGGTGATTCCACAGAATGTGGAAATTACTGAACAATGTCATTAATATCACACAGAAGTAAAACTTGCTGAAGATAATTCAAAATTGGTTCCATCAGTATATTGACAGAGAACTTTCAGAAATGCAAGCTGGATTCCAAAGAGGACATGGAACAAGGAATACCATTGCTGATCTTGGCTGAAAGAAAAGAATACTAGAAAGACATTTACTTGTGATTTATTGACTATGCAAAAGCATTTGATTGTATGGATCATAACAAATTATTGTTAACATTGTGAAAAATGGAAATTCCAGAACATTTAACTGTGCTCATGATGAACCCATACATAGACCAGGAGGTTGTTGTTCAAACATAACAAGGGAATACTGCATGGTTTAAAGTCAGAAAGGGAGTGCATCGGAATTGAATCCTTTCACCATACTTATTTAATCTATGTCCACAATGGCTTCAGAAGT
>NW_006936409.1:0-546 GCF_000298275.1 Orycteropus afer afer
GGTACTAGACACTCTGGAGGGGGGGGAGAGAATAGAAGAAATACATAGATACTGGTGATTGTGGATGTTTTGCCAAGCACTGTAGTGGAGGAATGTACAGAGTGATATACAGAATCGGGAGGTTCAGCTCAGCTTTAGTGAGGTGCTAGGAAGGCTTCCACATGGGGTAGGCACTTGGTGTAGATCTCAAAGGATAGGGAGGAGTTAACCAGGTTTGGGAGCTGGGCTGGTCCTTGTGTGGTGCAAGTGGTTTATACTCTCCCCTGCTAATTGAAAGGTTGGACAGTCAAGTCCATCAATTGAAAAGTTGGAGGGTCAAGTCCATCAGAGGCACCTGGGAAGAAAGCTGAGGGCTCTAATTCAGAAAACATAGCCATTGAAAGCCCCATGGAGCAGAGTTCTACTCTGAACCACATGGAATCGCCAAGAGTGAGAACCGACTCAATGGGAGTGGCTTCGCCAGGTGGGGGCAGGATGCTGGAAGGTAGCCAGTGGGTGAATTCCATGAGAAAGGATAACAGACAGATTTGAGAACACAGTAACCAG
>NW_006936409.1:1551-2544 GCF_000298275.1 Orycteropus afer afer
CTGTCTCCCTGTGCATACATAGCCCTTCTATTCTCCCAGGATTGTTCTCTCCAAGGAGTGTGTCTACCTAATATAAATGTTCAGCTCATATGCCTGTCTTCTGTTCGCTTGCAAACTTTTAAGACCCCAGTCTCTACTCACCAAAGTAGGATGTAGAACAATGTTTTTGCGTAGTGTGTTATGATGCTGTAAGTTTTGCGAGTGTGGCTTCTTCTTAGGGACACTGTGAGCAACCTGGGTGTCTGTTATTGTTGTTCAATTTTAAAAAAAAATCCAATTAGATATTCTGATCTCAGTCTTGTAGATACAGGGCAATGTGTGCATGTAAACATGCATAAAATGCATAGAAAGAGATTGGAAATTTACACATCTAGCAATGGACAGAGTAACTGCTAGGGGGCTGTGGAGGTGGGAGTGCAGGGAGTGCAGGTTTGGCTTTGATTGCTTGTATATGACTGGATCAATTATAAGAAGACTGCATTACTTCTGAAACATACCTCTCTCTCTCTGTGTATGTACACACACATAGAGACATGTGTTCATGCATATGTAAGTACAGAAAAGACAACTGTAACTTCAGTTATTTGCAAACTTCTATGATGTCTGTATAGTACTTTTCATCCTTGTTAATGGGTGCCATTGAGTCAATTCCAACTGAAAGCGACCTCATGCAACAGAGTAGAAATATCTTGTAGGGTTTCTTAGGAGCTCTGGTGGCGTAGTGCCTAAAGCATTTGACTGCTAACCAGAAGGCTGGTGGTTCAAACCCACCCAGCCACTCCTCAGAAGGAAGGTTGGGCAATCTACTTCCATAGTGATACCACCTTGGAAACCCAAGGAGGGGTCGGTGTGAGTGGGATCTGACTCGATGGCAGGGGGTTGGGTTGGTTGTTGGGTATAGGGTTTCTTAGGCTGTCATCGTTATGGGAACAGATCACCACGTCTTTCCCCCATGGAGCCCCTGGTGGGTTCAAACCTCTGACCTTTTGGTGA
>NW_006936410.1:0-541 GCF_000298275.1 Orycteropus afer afer
TGTAGGCTTTTCTTGCTGTTCTTTTTCTAATTGTTGGAAATGTTGGTTTAAAGTGTTGATTTGGGCTGTTCCTTTTTGATGTGTGCATTTATTGGTATAAATTGGCCTCTGATCACTGCTTTTGCTGTGTCCCAAAGAGTGTGGTATGTTGTGTTTTCATTCTCATTTGATTCAAGGAATTTTTGAAATTCAGTTTTTATTTCTTCTCTTACCAATCTTTCTCAAGCAGGGTGTTGTTCAATTTCCATGTGTTTACTCTTTTTCTGTTGATCTTCCTATTGTTGATTTCTAGTTTGATAGCATTATGATCTGAGAAGATGGTTTGCATTATTTCAATGTTTTTAAATTTATGAAGGCTTGCTTTATGACTTAACATATGGTCTAACATGGCAAATGTTCCATGTGCACTGGAAATGAATGTATATTTTGCTACTCTTGGGTGAAGTGCTCTGTAGATGTCTATAGGGCCAAGTTGGTAAATTGTTTTGTATAGGTCTTCTGCATCTTTGTTGAGTTTCTTTCCAGTTGTTCTATCTTTCAA
>NW_006936410.1:2627-3615 GCF_000298275.1 Orycteropus afer afer
TCCAACAAATCTTGGACAATTTTCTCAGTGGTTTTATTTTTCTCTTCCTGTTCTGGAATTCCAGTGACAGGTAGGTTATTCTTTTTGATGGTATCCCACATGAAACTTAGGCTTTCATCATTTTTTTTTTTTTCCTGATTGATCCCTTTCCAAAGAAGTATTCCAGTATTTGTCTTCAATCTCATTAATTCTGTCTTCCATTGCATCAATTCTACTTCTTTTCTCTTCCAATGTGTTGTCTATTTCTGAAAATTTAGTATTATCTTCTGGATTTCTATCTGTAGATTTAGAATAATTTCTAATTTTTCATTTATTTTGTCATTTCATTGTTGTATTTTCTTCCAGAATTCTTCTAGGGTTTTTTCTGTGTTTTCTTTGGTCTGACTTTCAATCCTTTGAAGATACCTAAATATAATTCTTTTGAATTCCTTATCAGAGAGCTCTAATGCTGCTTCTTTCTCAGGGATGTGTTCAGGGTTTGTATCTTGCTCCCTTGTTTCTACCTCTTTATCTTTATTCTTTGTGTGGGCTTTGATGGTCTGTTGTCTTTGAGACATTGTGGCATTGTTGTATTTAGAGCTCTGTTAACTGTTTGTGAAGAGCAGCCAAGGGTGATTCAGGCTCTTGTTGGTGGTTTTTTATCATTGGTCCATTGGTGGAGAAGGAGGTGGTGGTTCTTACTCAGTAAGTGAAGTTGTAGGAGGGGTGGGAGGAGTTGTGTCTTATGGGGATTGTTGCTGTCTACTATTCAGTTAGACAAAAATTACAATTGAATAACCATCAAAAAACTAAAAGCACATGGACAAAAAATATACCATGTAATCACACAGGATCAGTAACCAAAAAAAGGAAAAAAAAAGAAAAGAAAAACAAAAAAAAGAAAATCTGCAATATCTGGGGATAGGGCAATAAAAGAAAAAAGGTATAGAAGGAGAATAGTGAAAAAAATGGGGAAAGTGCAAAAATTAAAACAAGGAATGAAGTTAAC
>NW_006936411.1:0-1034 GCF_000298275.1 Orycteropus afer afer
ACCAGAGACATCAATTGGCAAGTTAGGACAACTACAAAATAAAAAGAGGGGAAATACTGTATAGTTACAGAATTTCTAAATGGTGAGGAACTCAAGAGAGCTGCAAGATAGAATAGACTGGGAGAATTCCGGCAAGATGGTGGACTATGCAGAAAGACTGCACAGATCCTCTTCAACAAAGAAAAGGGAAACCAATTAACACAGACACAGAACATAATCTTGGACCACTGAGCCTTGAAGGAGAAGATATAGAAGTGGACTAAAACCCAAGTAGCAGAAGAATTTGCATGAAAATACCAAAAAATGAGGCATATAGAGCTATGGTATGGCAGCAATCCTGAGTAATCCTGATGATACAGATAGCTGGGAGATTCCCGATTGGTGGTAGGACCTAAGAATTAACCTAAAAACCAGCCCTGCTAACCAGAGACTGCAGGGAGGACTGTGTTCAGTGGCTGGGGAATAAATGGAGAAGGTGAAGAGAAAGGTGGGCTGAGCTGTGGACTTTTGCTGGTCCGGAGGGCGCCGCCATTTTGAAGGCTTAAAAAGTGGCTTGACTATTTTGGATATTTAAAGAGACAGCAGCTCGCAGATTCCTGAGGCTTAAGAACACCTTCTGCTTTCCAACAAATGCAAGGTCACTCCGGACCTGCAAGACTGAAAAGTTTTTTGGTGGTAATTAATTGTAATTTGTGTCTAACTGAGTGGGAGACAGCAACAGTCCCCATAAGACACAACTACACTCACATCTCCTGCAACTTCACTTACTGAGCGAGAGCCATTACCTCCTTCTTCACCAATGGGCCAATGATAAAAAACCACCAAGAAGAGCCTGAAGCACCCTTGGCTGCTCTTCACAAACAGTTAACAGAGATCTAAGTACAACAATGCCACGATGCCTCGTAGACAACAGATCATCACAGTCCACAAAAGGAAGCTGGATAAAGTGGTAGAAACAAGGGAGAAGAATATAGACACAGAACACATTTATGGGGAAGAAGCAGCATTGGAAATCTCTGATAAGGAATTCAAAA
>NW_006936411.1:1829-2363 GCF_000298275.1 Orycteropus afer afer
ATGAGCTTACAAGATTGTAAAAAGGGAACCAGAGAAATCAATTGGCAAGTGAGGACAACTACAAACAAAAAGAGGGAAAAGACTGTGTAGTTACAGAACTTCTAAATGATAAGGAAGTTAAGAAAGTTGCAAGATAAAATGGACTGTTCTAATCTCGGGAAGAAAATTATAAATTAAAGGGTAACCTCAAAGAAAAATGATAAACCTTCACATCACAATACAAAAGAGGCCAAGCACAAATATTCAGCATATAATAAAATAACAATAACAAAGGAAATGATAACATGAATCATAAACACAATGAGCTCAGCACAGAAAATAATATGGAACAAAGAAGCAAGGGACACCATGAAGATCACATAACGAAATTACACCAACAAATTCAAACTTATCAATAATTACCTTGAATGTTAATGGATTAAATGCACCACTCAAAAGACAGAAAGTTGCAGACTGGATAAGAAAACAAAACCCATCAATACACTGCCTACAAGAGACACACCTTAGAGATAAAGACAAAAATAGACTAAAAAT
>NW_006936412.1:0-994 GCF_000298275.1 Orycteropus afer afer
TTTCTCTTCAGTTTGAGTGGTGCCACATCAGCAAATGGAGGTCTCGAAAGCTTTACCTTATCCATGAGGAAGGCTGGGTTTACTCAGATGTTGCAGCTCTTTCCCAATCGTATTTTGAGATCCTTCTAACCTAATCGGACTATTCATAATGTTGCACGATAATGTATCAAACAGTGTTTCTTTGCTATTCATAAGGTTTTCCCTGGCCAATTCTTTGAGAAGTGGATGGCCTCCTCCTTCTTCCTAGTCTATCTCAGTCTATAAGCTGGGCTGATACCTATGCACCATGTGCATCCAACTGGGTTAGAAACACCAGTGGCTCTGCCTCAAAACTCATATCAACACATCACCACAATAGGACAAACCGACAGACAAGTTTGCCTCCCTGTTGGAAACCTCTTGTACCACCCTTACCTGGGTCCCTGCAGCTGACTCCTCCTCTCTCCAGATTCCTAGCCCTTTTAATCCCCTTTCTCGTGTTCTCCCACCCTGCTGCTTTGGGCATGCCTGAGTTCCTCTCCTCACCTGGACTCCTGTGGCTGACTGCTCCTCTGTCCAGGTTGCTGGCTTTTTTACCCTCTTTCTCTTGCTCTCCAACCCTGCTGCTTTGGGTTTTCCTGAATTCCCTCTTCTCACCTGGATCCCTGCGGCTGACTGGTCCTCTGTCCGAGTTCCTAGCTTTTAATCTCCTTTTTCCTGTTCTCCCTCACTGCTGCTTTGGGCGTGTCTGATTTCCTTCTCCGCACCTGGATCCCTGCAGCTGATAGGTAGGGTAAGAAGCTGTTTATGTAAGTTCAAGAAATAGAAATTATCTCCTCAATAATAAAACAGAGAAGGGGACTCATTTGACGGAGAGAAGTAGGGAAAGCAATATGTTGTTGTTGTTGTTGTTGTTTGCCATCGAGTCGGCCCCAACTCGTAGCGACCCCTCCTTGGGTTTCCGAGGCAGTATCACTACGGAAGTAGGAATGCCCAACCTTCCTTCCGAGGAGTG
>NW_006936412.1:2169-2722 GCF_000298275.1 Orycteropus afer afer
GTGAAAGGATACAATGCTGATGCACTCTCTTCCTGATTTTAAACCATGAGGTATCCCCTCGTTCTGTTTGAACATCAGCCTCCTGGTCTATGAAAGGTTCCTGATGAGCACAATCAAGTGTTCTGGAATTCTCATTCTTCTTGGTGTTACCCATAATTTGTTATGATCCACACAATTAAATGCTTTTGCATAGTCAATAAAACACAAGTAAACATCTTTTTGGTATTCTCTGCTTTCAGCCAAGATCCATCTGACATCAGCTATGATATCGCCTCATTCCATGTCTTCTTCTGAATCCAGCTTGCATTTCTGGAAGTTCTCTGTCAGTATACTGCTGCAACTGTCTTTGAATTATCATCAGCAAGATTTCACTTGCATGTGATAGGAATGATATTGTTTGATAATTTCCACATTGTGTGGGATCACCTTTCTTTGGAATGGGTACAAATACGGATCTTTTCAGTCACTTGGCCAAGTAGCTGTCTTCCAAATTTCTTTGCATAGACAAGGAAGTGCCTCCAGTGCAGCATCCATTTGTCTCAATGGGTATTCT
>NW_006936413.1:0-758 GCF_000298275.1 Orycteropus afer afer
GGAGGGGGCTATAGTCACCAGAAGAAAGGAAATAATAAACATTAGCTCAGAAATAAATGAAACAGAAAAACAATAGGAACAATAAGACCAGAAGTTGGTCTCTGAAAGGACTGATAAAATTAACAAACCACTGGCAAATTTAACAAAAGAAAAGGAGAAGAACAAACAACATGAATAAGAAATGAAACAGGTGATGTCACAACAGAACCAACAGAAATAAAAAGTATAACAGAATACTGTGAAGAACTATTCTCATACAAATTAGAAAACCTAGAAGAAATTGACACATTTCTAGAAACACATGACCCACCTCAACTAACCCAGACTGAGGTAGAAAAATTGAAGAGCTCCATAACAAAGAAGGAATTGAACAGGTCATAAAAAAATTCCCAACTGAAAAAAATCCTGGCCCAGATGGCTTCACTGGTGAATTCTGCCAAACATTCAGAGAAGAGCTGACAGCAAGTCTATTCAAACTATTCCAGAACACAGAGAAGGATAGAATAATCCCAAAGTCATTCTATGCATCAAGTATAACCCAGACATTAAAACCAAAGACAACACTAAAAATGAAAATTATAGACCATTACTCCTCATAAGCACACACACAAATTCTCAACAAAATCGTAGCCAATAGAATCCAACAACCTAGCAAAAATAAATAAATAAATAATAATAATAATAATACATCGTGACTAAGTGGGATTCATAGCAGGTATGCGAGGATAGTTTAACATTAGAAAACAATCAATGTAATT
>NW_006936413.1:3125-3938 GCF_000298275.1 Orycteropus afer afer
AGAAGACCAAAGTAGGAGGCTTCACACTCTCCCATCTCAAAAACTACTATACAGCCATGGTAGTAAAAACAGTATGGTGTTGGTACTATGATAGTCACATAGACCAATGAAAGAGAACTGAGAACCCAGAAGTAAATCCATCAACCTATGGATAGCTGATCTTTGACAAAGGGACCAAGCCAATGAAATGAGGAAGAGATCATTTCTTTAACAAATGGTGCTGGCAAAACTGGATATCCATTTGCAGAAAAATGAAACAGGATCCATATGTCCCACCATATACAAAAATGAACTCAATATAGATCAAAGACCTAACTATAAAAAGTATGTGTGTGTATGTATGTATATATATATATATGTATATATATATATGTGTATATATATATGTATATATATGTATATATACATATATATATGTACACATACACACACACACACACACACATATATATATATAGCGAGAGAGACAGAGAGAGAAGAGGCAACTTAGGGTCCCTAATACATGGTATAAATATACCATCAAACATAACAAAAAAGGCATGAACAGCAGAAAACAAAGTAGGCTACTGGAATCTTCTAAAAATTAAACATTTATGTGTGTCAAAAGACTTTTCTAAAAGAGTAAAAAGAGAAACTATAGACTAGGAAAAAAAATTGGCTATGACATATTTGACAAGGTACAATTTCTAAAATTTATAGAAAACTTTAACCTCTCAACAACAAAAAGACAAACAATTCAATTTTTAAATGGGCAGAGGACATGAGCTGACACTTCACCAAACAGGTCGTTCAGGTAGCCAAGAAACACATTAA
>NW_006936414.1:0-496 GCF_000298275.1 Orycteropus afer afer
GATTGCCCAACCTTCCTTCCAAGGAGTGGCTGGTGGGTTTGAACCGCCAGTCGTCTGGTTAGCAGGAAAGTGTTTTAGCCACTACGCTACCAGAGCTCCCCTCTTTGGCCATTAGAGAGATGTAAATCAAAACAACGAGATATCATCTCATCCTAGCAATAATAGCAAAGTTCAACAAGACAGAAAATAACAAATGGTGGCAAGAGTGTGGAGAGATTGGAACTCATACACTGCTGGTGGGATTGTAAAATGGTACAACCATTGTGGCAAACGGTATGGCATTTCCTTAAAAAAACTGAAAATAGAATTATCATTTGACTCAGCATTTCCATTGTTATGTGCAGTCGAGTCAACCCCGACTCATAGTGACCCCTCCTTGGGTTTCTGAGGCAGTATCACTATGGAAGTAGGATTGCCAAACCTTCCTTCTGAGGAGTGGCTGGTGGGTTTGAACCACCAGCCTTCTGGTTAGCAGTCAAGTGCTTTAGCCACTATG
>NW_006936414.1:1456-2444 GCF_000298275.1 Orycteropus afer afer
AAAAAAAAAAAAAAAAAGGGCATTTGGAAGCTATCAGCCCTAGGACAAGACCTTGAAGACCAGAAGAACTAGATGGTACCTGGCTACCAATGCCAACCACTCGTGAAAGGGTCAAAACTGGAGATCTTGGATAGAATGGTACGAAAAATGTGAAACAAAATCCAAAAACACAATAATGACCAGAATTATTGGTTGGATGGAGTCTGGTGGGACCCCCAATACTATGGCCCAGGGACACACTTCGGGTCTGGAATAAAACTTACTCCCAGGGGCTGATTCTCAGTCCAATAGTAAATAAGACATACATGTAGATCACTCAACCCAGGTTGATTCACCCACATACTCTGTGGAGATGCATCCCTTGGAGCAATTGACCACAGGGCACCAGAGGAGCAATATTCACACTGAGCAAATGCAGGACACACAGGAGTGCATAACTATGAGGGGTATGGGGAGTGAGGGATACTGGGAATGGAGGGGAGGAGAGTGGGTCAGGGTTGGGGATGGTAAGTGAGGAGTGAAACCAAATGTACACAAAATGTTGAATGTAAACAAGCTCTGCTCTGGAAACTTGCACCTAAAGCATAATTATTAAAAAAAAAAAAAAAAAGATGAACAGCCTTGGAAACCATATGGGACAGTTCTACTCTGTTCTATAGGTGTCCCTATGAGTTGGAATTTACTAGATGGTGGTGGGTTTTGGTTTTGAATTACATCAGAGGGAAAAGAAAATGCAATTGTAGGTCGACAGAGCAAAATAGCATACAAATGCATGAAGATGTCACCAAAGATGAGTAGCTTTGTGGTTGGAGTGAGTGTGTGTATAAGAAATAAGGTAGAGTGGAGATGTGACTGAAACATATCTTAAGATTAATGCAAAATAAACCAGCTTTTGGAGGAGGTGGGGCAAGATGGCGGACTAGGCAGAAGGATTGCACAGACCCTCTTCAACAAAGAAAAGGGAAACCAATTAACACAGACACAGAAG
>NW_006936415.1:0-991 GCF_000298275.1 Orycteropus afer afer
AAAAAAAAAGAGTTTTCCTATCTGTCAGCAATGATTTGTGGTCAGTCACAACACACTGGAACATTAAGCATTTGGACATAGAGACTAATTTGAAAGAGAAAATCAAGAACCTTGGGCATAAAAGTGTAAGTAAGCATATAATCAGATAATATAAAAGTATTATTTTGGCTGGTTCATAACCATTTGGTCAAATAATAAAACATGCTTTGATTTTAGTAACCTGAAAACAGATCAAAGACATTGAGTGATGTTCTAGATGTTTTGAAAATTACTTTTGCTAGTGATGAAAAACCCTTCCCTGTCTTCATAATAAACAGTGAAGGGAGATGTTTGATAAAAGCTCAGAAAGAAAAAGGTCTTCGGGCATCTTTGACTGTAATTTGACCCTGACTCTATTAGCTATTTTAGCTACTTTGTGTCTACTTTGAAGAAGATACAATTAGCATTGGTCTCAGGATCATGCTGTTGGGGGATGTGGATGAAGTGTGGGAAGGAACCACCATGGGAAACTTGCTGACAGGGAGTGTCCACTCTGCTCCCTGGGTGGGTGTCCCTTTGCTTGCACATAGTGTAGATTTCATAAAATATGTGTTGAGTGAATATTTAATATAATTGCTATCAAGCATAATATGTTTTTAACAGACTTTTAAGTGGAAATTGCCTGTTCTATTTAGAGTTCAACTTTCACTCAACTGAAAATTGAAGAAACATTGATTTGCTTTACTTTCAGACACTAGAAGCTGATCTTTTAAATATCATTGTTTTTTCATTCTTGTTGGGATGGTAGATTCCAGAAAATTAGCTATGATGTTTCCATACTTGTGGATTCTACCCCAGTACTTCTGATCATGTATCTTTCACATATCAATATATGGATTCTGAGACAAAAGCAGGATGTGTTGGCATTGCCCCAAATCCTTCTCACATGCTCTGCAGGTTCATTTGGTATCTTTCAAAAGCCTTAACAGGAAAATTTGATTTCTGTCAGACG
>NW_006936415.1:1691-2698 GCF_000298275.1 Orycteropus afer afer
AAGGATGGTCCAATGCTACATGCTGAACATGTGTTGAGCCCCAGGATATAATGTTCTTGGTTCTTTTCTGTGCATAACCTTAGTGACAAATGCCCATATTCTACATCCAAGATGTGGTTTATGTAATAGGAGTTAGTGCTGGGGGGCAGGGGATGAAAACTGGAGCAAACATGAATGGGACGCGAAGAAAGAGGCTTTTAAAAGGTTGTGATAGGAATTCCTGTGATATTAGTGTGGGTAAGATGTGGAGAAGTGAGGAAATGAATCAGTAAATGATGCAATATGTAGAAAAACATCGATACATGACATCAGCTTGCAGTAAATATCAAGTGGCATTTGTACCTCTGGGTCTGTCTGGGGCTACATTTTCTTTTCTTTTCTTTTTTTTGGCCAATGGCACAGAGTCAGAGATGGTGACTGTATTGCATGTTGAAACCATGATCCAAAGAACAGTCATCTGAAACACTGGTAGAAATTTCTCACTATCATGTTTTAAAAACCAAATCCATCCTGTCAAGTTGATTCTGATTCATGAAAGCCCCCTGTGCTTCAGGGATAAACTGTGCCTCACAGGGTTTTTAATAGCGTGGATTTGAACCTCCAACCTTTCGTTAGCAGCCAACTGCTTACCGTTTGGGCCACACTAGGACCCCCTTCATGTTTAATCACGTTGAAATGTGTAGTCTGACCTCACTGGAGAGCCCACCTCAAGACTCAGCAGGAGGAAAATCTGTTCCCGTGAAGCCTGTGGATGTTGTTAGGTGCTGTCTAGTGGTTTCCAGCCTACAGTGACCTTGTGTCCAACAGAACCAAACACTGCTGGGTCCTGCACCAACTCCAAAGTTACTGCTATGTTTGAGCCCATCGTTGCAGCCACTGTGTCATTCCATCTCATTGAGGGTCTTCCTTTTTGGCTGACCCTCTGATTTACCAAGCATGATGTCCTTCTCCAGGGTCTGGTCCCTCCTGACAACACCACTAAAGTTCATGAGACAGAGTCTTGCCAT
>NW_006936416.1:0-567 GCF_000298275.1 Orycteropus afer afer
AATCCTACTTCCATAGTGATACTGCCTCAGAAACCCAAGGAGGGGTCGCTATGAGTCAGGTTTGACTCGACGGCACATAACAACAACAACAACAATGCAAGATATATTCTTATGTAATCTTGATGTGATTTGGGAAGTCTTAAAATATCATAAAACAGAGCAAAAACCATGGAATTGATTCCACTTCATAATGACCCATGTGTGTAAGAATAGAACTGTGCTCCACACAGTTTTCAGTGAATAACTTTTCAGAAGAAGACTGCCATGTCTTTCATCTGAGGCTCCTTTTGATAGACTTGAACTTACACCCTTTAGGGTAGCAGCTGAGTTTTTAACCAATTGTACCATATAGGAATGTCTACAATTCAATAAAATGGCTAAAATTGAAACTATATATTATGTGCCATGTTGTTGTTGTTGTTGTTATTTGCCATTGAGTCGGCCCCAACTCATAGCGACCTCTCCTTGGATTTCCGAGTCAGTATCACTACAGAAGTAAGATTACCCAACCTTCCTTCTGAGGAGTGGCTGGTGGGTTTGAACCACCAGCCTTCTGGTTAGCAGTCA
>NW_006936416.1:727-2599 GCF_000298275.1 Orycteropus afer afer
TTTATTGCTAACCAGAGGGCTGGTGGTTCAAACCCACCAGCCACTCCTCAGAAGGAAGATTGGGCAATCTACATCTGTAGTGATACTGCCTCAGAAACCCAAGGAGGGGTCACTATGAGTTGGGGCCGACTCAACGGCAAATAACAACAACAACAACAACATGGACTTCCATAAGAAAGAAGAAATCTGTGTTGAAAGATGTACAGCCAGAATGTGCCTTGGACATGTTATCAAGAGGGAAAAATCCCTGATGAAGGACATAATGATTGGTAAAATAGAGGGTCAGTTAAAAAAAAAGGAATGAAATGGATTGACAGTGGCTGCAAAAATGAACTCAAAAAGCAATGATTGTGAAGATGATTCAGGACTGGGCAGTGTCTTACTCTGTGGTACATAGGGTCACTATGATTCAGAACCAATTCACCAACACCTAACAACAATCAGCATTTAAAGAGCCCCAGTGGTTCAGTGGTTAAGCTCTAGGCTCCTAACTGGAAGGACAGAGATTCAAATCATATTTATAAGAGAAAAGACCTGTTGATCTGCTTCATAAACATTACAGTGTAGAACCCTATGGGACAGTTTTACGCTGTCATATGGGATCTCCTTGAATTAGAACCAACCCAACAGTACAAAATAACTACAAAATGATGTGGTAAATCCATAAATAGCACAAACAATTTACACTTGAATGATAGCTAAAAGTTGGTGGTTCCAGTCCTCAGGAGTACTGCAGACAAAAGGCCTGGAAATTTGTTTCCATTAACATTGTAGCATAAAAACAACAAAAATTGGTCAGTTCTACTCTGTATTATGTGAGGTTGATATGAATGGAAATTGATTTGATGTCAATGAGCTTGTTCCTTTGGTTTATGATGAACATATTTATGGTACTAACACAAAGAAAGAAGTTTTAAAGGTGTTTGCCAGAGGATTTCAAAACAATCCACTTAGCTCTAGTTTATGTGTCTATGGTCATAAATTGACATACTGCATTTGGGAGGTATATAAGACTGAGGAAGATTTTCCTAAGTGTTGAATTACAGGATAATGCTCTGTACTTAATATTCTGTTTCCATAAATCATCTTCCAGTTTGTTATACTGTAGTGGTTTTTGGGTTGCTATAAGGCCCAGATAAGAGACTATAAAACTTGCCCTTGAGAGTAGCTAAAGCAAATGGAAGAAATGACAAGATAAAAGATATGAACAGAAGATTTCAAAGAGCAGCTCGAGCAGACAAAGTCAATTACTATAATGAAATTTGTAAAGACTGGAGTTAGAAAAACAAAAGAGAAGAACATGTTTGACATTTCTCAAGCTGAAAGAACTGAGGAAAAAATTTAAGCCTTGAATTGTAATATTGAAAGAATCTATGGGCAAAATACTGAATGATGCAGGAAGCACCAAAAGAACATGGAAGGAATACACAGAGTCACTGTACCAAAAAGAATTGGTCGATCTTCATCCATTTCAGGAGATGGCATATGATCAAGAACCAATGATACTGAAGGAGGAATTTGAAACTGCAATGAAGGAATTGGTGAAGAACAAGGCTCTAGAAATTGATGGAATACCCATTGGGATATTTTAACAAATGGATGCACCACTGGAGGAACTCACTCAGTTATGCCAAGAGATTTGGAAAACAGCTACCTGGGCAACTGCCTGGAAGAAATCCATATTTGTACCCATTCCAAAGAAAGGTAATCCCACAGAATGTGGAAATTATTGAACAATATCATTAATATCACACACATGTAAGATCTTACGGAGGATAATTAAAAAACATTTACAGCAGTGAATTGACAGAGAATTTCCAGAGGTGTAAGATGGATTTATTTATTTTTATTTATTTATTTATTTATTTTTTT
>NW_006936417.1:0-728 GCF_000298275.1 Orycteropus afer afer
CTGCACCCTCAGTCACTTTAAATATCCAAAATGGCCACCACTTGTAAACATTCAAAATGGCTGCACCCTCAGTCACTTTAAATATCCAAAATGGCTGCTGCTTGTAAACATTCCAAATGGCTGTGCCCTCGGTCACTTTAAATATCCAAAATGGCTTCTGCTTGTAAACAATCAAAATGGCTGCGCCCTTTGGACAGCAGAAAGTCAACAGCTCAGGTTTTCTCCCTCTTTTCTCTTTCCCTTCTGTGATAGTTGGAGCTGTGTGTCAACTGGGCTGGACCACAATTCTGTGTGGTTTGAGCTGTTGCGGTGTGGTTGTTTCCATGATGGGATCAGATGACTACGTTTTGAGCGACCAATCTGTTGAAAGGGAGTTCCCCTAGGGGTGTGGGCTGCTTCCAGTATGTCTGTGGACATCCTGGGAGAGGAGACATTCTCCTGTGGATCGGGATTCTGTTGTGCTGCCTCCAACTGTCTGTGAGTGAACAATCCACCATTTGGCCTGGAGATCTTGGATTCGTCATTTGTTGGAGTCAACAGCCGGTGTACTGCCTGCCAGCTCTGAGCTCCTCAGCCCCTGCAGCTGCAAGAGTCAGGAAAAGCCTCCAGCTTGACATGGAAAAGCCAGCTTGATGTTTGATCCAGGAACTTTGGACTTGCCAGCTTCTATAAATGTGTGAGCCATTTTCCTAAGATAACTCTCTCTCTCTCTCTCTCTCTCTCTCTCT
>NW_006936417.1:2003-2788 GCF_000298275.1 Orycteropus afer afer
TGAAGTACCAGACCTGCCTTGGTATAATGTAGAAGAAGGTATCCAGAGGCTGAGGGAAACTGGCCTGTTAGAATGGATTTATCAGATTAGACCCTTAGAGCCAGAAATGGAGAGTCCAGAAGACATGCCTTTCAACAGTATGGTGAGGAATAAATTTGTGAAGGGAGCTCCAGAATCTTTGAAGACTGCTGTGATTGCTATTTTATGTAAACCTGATTTGACAGTGGAAACTTCCCTAACTGAACTAAGACACTTAACTACAATGGGGCTGATTGGACCCTCTGGTAGTAGGGGCCATGTGGCAGCAGTTAATTGACAAAGGCCAGGTGGGCGTGGTTACCGTAATGGACAGCAGAGTCGGAACAGTAATCAGAATAGTCTGACTCGTGTGGAATTATGGCATTGGCTACTTGCTCATGGTGGTCCTAGTAGTGAAATACATGGCAAGCCTACTAAGTATTTACTTGATCTGTATAGACAGAAGAATTCCAGGTCACGTGAACAGCAACCTAGATTGAATCGCCAGAATACAGTCATGACCTCTCAATCAATTCCCAGACTTGAGTCAGTTTACAACCCCTTGAATGAAGGGGAGGCCAGGTCCCTTTGAAGAAGGACCCCACTATGTTGCCAAAAATCTATAATGTCAATCTTTCTCCTAGCCTTCCCCAAAGGGATCTGAGGCCTTTCACAAGAGTGACTGTTCATTGGGGAAAAGGAAATAATCAGACTTTTTGGGGATTACTGGACACTGGCTCTGAATTGACACTAATTCCAGGAGACCC
>NW_006936418.1:0-510 GCF_000298275.1 Orycteropus afer afer
CTTTGTTGGTTACCAGGGGTGGGAGGGGAGGAGAGGGAACACTGTTAGATAGATAGAGATAAGTATTGATTTGGGTGAAGAGAAGGGCAATGTACAAAATGTGAGTGATCAATATGGTGGCAATGAGGAAGAGAAAAACATAGAGAGGTTCATGGGAGGTACAGACAACAAAGATGAACCCTTTTGCACATACAGTACTGTGTTGTCAGTGAAGGCAAACATATGTATACGGTGGATAGATGGGTGGACATATGGGTGGACAGACTGAACTAGTAGGTATGTCTATGAAGTGGGGTGTGTACCCAAGAACACTTATAGGGTTGGCAGACGATGGTCCTGTAAGTTTATGTGTATGATCTGAATTCCCAGGTGTATAGTAGAGCTGACAATAGGCAAGGTGGTAGTCACTGCTTGGTAACAGCCAGCTACCCAGAGGGATGGAGTAGTTGAACCTGTGAGCTTGGGAACATTATCACTGGGAACATCAAGCTCAATTGGCATAACATACTA
>NW_006936418.1:1607-2622 GCF_000298275.1 Orycteropus afer afer
TTAGAGAGATGCAAATCAAAACAACAATGAGATATCATCTCACCCCAGCAATAATAGCAAAGTTCAACAGGTCAGAAAATAACAAATGCTGATGAGGTTGTGGAGAGATTGAAACTCTTGTGCACTGCTGGTGGAATTGTAAAATGGTACAACAATTGTGGCAAATGTTATGGTTGTTTCCTTAAAAAACCTGAAAATAGAAGTACCATTTGACCCAGGAATATATCCTAAAGAGGTGAGAGAGAGCACACGAACAGACATATGTATACCTACATTCATCGCAGCACAATTCACTATAGCAAAAAGATGGAAACAACCTAAATGTGCATCAACAGATGAATGGATAACCAAATTATGGTATATCCACACAATGGAATACTATGCCACATTAAAGAACAATGAGGGATATTCGAATTATCTCACAATGTGGATGAACCTGGAGGACGTTATGCTGAGTGAAATAAGTCAATCGCAGAAAGGCAAGTACTTTATAAGCCCATTACTGTAAAAACACAAAGAAGGGTTTGCTTGGGAAAGAGAACTCACTTAGTAGGTTACTGGGATGGGAAGGGAAGGGAAGGGGAGGGATTAATTTCAGTCTAGTTGGGGTCCACATGCTGACATGGGTAAGGGCAGGGTTATATGGAAAGGGTTTGTGACCACTATGATAACATTAGGAAATGGGAGGACACTGAACTGTGCACATAAGAGATAGATGACAGATGCTAATACCAACCAATGTGTCCACAATACTTCATTATCATTAACACCAAACACCAGGCTACAGATAAACACATAAACATCTGAGAGGATCAGATAGCGATCAGTGAACAGGAATATACTCCAGACCAAGGATAGATTCAGCTGAGGCTAATCTTGCACAGATACCAGTGATACAAAATACCTGCAATCCTTACAGAAACAATAGAAGACAGACACAGAGTAATCCCTCACAGACACCCAGACATTATGGGAGAGAGATCCAATAGTTCTACCAACTCAGGACCATAGTACT
>NW_006936419.1:0-804 GCF_000298275.1 Orycteropus afer afer
TGAATGTATAGATTGCTTTGGGTAGAACTGACATTTTTAAAATGTTCAATCTTCCTATCCATGAGCATGGGATATTCTTTCATTTATGTAGATCTCTTATGGTTTCTTCAAGTAGTTTTTTTATAGTTTTTTTGTAGAGGTCTTTTGTGTCCCTGGTAAGATTAATTCCCATTAATCTTTTTTTTATAGCTTTTGAAAGCAGTATTGATTTCCTTATTTCTTTTTCAGCAATCTCTTTGCTGGTGTAGAGGAATCCAACTGATATCCTGCCACGATGCTAAATCTCTCAATTAGTTCCAGTAGGTTTTTGAATGAGTCTCTTGAGTTTTCTAGGTATTAGATCATATCATCAGCAAATAGGGATAGTTTGATTTCTTCCTTACCCATTTGGATGGCTTCAATTTCCTTTTCTTGCCTTATGGCCCTGCCTTGGACTTTCAGTACAATGTTGAATAGAAATGGTGATAGCGGGCATCCTTGTCTGGTTCCTGCTCTCAAGAGGAATGGTTTAAGTCTCTCTCCATTGACAGTTATGTTGGCTGTTGGTTTTGCATAAATGCCCTTTATTATGTTGAGGGATGTCCCTTCTATTCCTATTTTGCTGAGAGTTCTGATCAGGAAGGGTGTTAGATTTTATCAAATACCTTTTCTGCATCAATTGATATGATCATGTGATTCTTCTCCTTTGTTTTGTTTATGTGGTAGATGGCGTTGATTGTTTTTCTAATGTTGAACCATCCCTGCATACCTGATATGAACCTCACTTGGTCATGATGAATGATTTTCTTGATATGTTGTTGCAGT
>NW_006936419.1:1899-2389 GCF_000298275.1 Orycteropus afer afer
TCTATTTCTGTATTTATCTCTAAAGTGTGTCTCTTGTAGGCAGCATATTGATGGGTTGTCTTTTCTTATCAGTCTGCAACTCTGTCTCTTGAGTGGTGTATTTAATCCATTAACATTCAGGGTAATTATTGATAAGCCTGAATTTGTTGTTGCCATTTTCTTATGTGTTTTTTCATGATGTCCCTGGTTTCTTTGTTCCATATTATTTTCTGTGCTGAGCTCATTATTTTTATGAATCGTGTTTTCATTTCCTTTGTTGCTTTTTTTTTAGTATATGCTGAATATCTGTTCTTGACCTCTTTATTATTGTGATATGAAAGTTTATCATTTTTCTTTGAGGTTACCCTATGATTTATAATTTTATCCCCAAGTTTCGAACAGTCCATTCTATCTTGCAACTTCCTTAACTTCCTCACCATTTAGAAGTTTTGTAACTACAGAGCCTTTTCCCTCTTTTTGTTTGTAGTTGTTCTCACTTGCCAATTGATGT
>NW_006936420.1:0-1226 GCF_000298275.1 Orycteropus afer afer
GATTTTTGCATCTATATTCATGAGGGATATTGGTCTGTAGTTTTCCTTTTGAGTGATGTCTTTGCCCGGTTTTGGTATCAAGGTTATACTTGCTTCATAAAATGAATTAGGGAGGATTCCATCCTTTTCTATGTTTTGGAATAGTTTGAGTAGGATTGGTATCAGTTCTTCTCTGAATGTTTGGTAGAACTCTCTGGTGAAACCGTCTGGGCCAAGACTTTTTTTAGTTGGTAATTTTTTGATGACTTGTTCAAGTTCTTCTTTTGTGATGGATCTGTTGAACTTTTCCACATAAGTCTGTGTTAGTTTAGGTAAATGGTGTGTTTCTAGAAATCTGTCCGTTTCTTCCAAATTTTCAAATTTGTTGGAGTAGAGTTCTTTATAGTATCTGATATTATCCTTTTTATTTCAGTTGGTTTTGTTGTGATGTCACCCATTTCCTTTCTTATTCATGTTATTTGTATCCTCTCTCCCTTTTCCTTTGTTAAATTTGCCAGTGGTTTGTCAATTTTATTGATCTTTTCAAAAAACCAACTTCTGGTTTTTTCTATTGCCTTTCTGTTTTCTGTTTCATTGATTTCTGCTCAATCATTTATTATTTCCTTTCTTCTGGTGACTGTAGACTTTTCTTGCTGTTCTTTTTCTAATTGTTGGAGATGTTGGTTTAAAGTGTTGATTTGATTCTTCTTTTTTGATGTGTGCAGTTATTGGTATAAATTGTCCTCTGATCACTGCTTTTGCTGTGTCTCAAAGATTTTGGTATGTTGTGTTTTCATTCTCATTTGATTCGAGGTATTTTTGAATTTCAGTTTTTATTTCTTTTCTTATCCAGTCTTTCTCAAGTAGGGTGTTGTTCAGTTTCCATGTGTTTTTTCTTTTTCTGTTGATCTTCCTATTGTTGATTTCTAATTGATAACTTTATGATCTGAGAAGATGGTTTGCAGTATCTCAATGTTGTTAAATTTGCTAAGGCTTGCTTTATGGCCTAACATATGGTCTATCATGGAAAATGTTCCATGTGCACTGGAAAAGCATATATATTGCGCTGCTGTTGGGTGAAGTCCTCTGTAGATTTCTGTAAGGCCAAGTTGGTGGATTGTATTGTTTAGTTCTTCTGCATCTTTGTTGAGTTTCTTTCCAGGTGTTCTATCCTTCAAAGAAAGTGGTGTATTAAAGTCTCTCACTATGATTGTGTAGTCATCTATTTAACTTTTCAACTCTTTTAA
>NW_006936420.1:1981-2562 GCF_000298275.1 Orycteropus afer afer
TTTTGGTTCTCTGTTGAAAGGACTCCCTTTAGCATGTCTTGTAAGGTTGGTCTGGTTTTAACAAATTCCCTTAGTTTCTGCTTATCTGGAAATCTCCTAATTTCACCATCATATTTGAGGGACAATTTTGCCGGGTATATAATTCTTGGTTGAAAATTTTTGTCTTTCAGGGTTTTATATATACTGTCTTATTGCCTTTTCGCTTGCATGGTTTCTACTGAGAAATCAGAACTTATTCTTACTGGTTGTCCTTTGTAAGTAACATTTTGTTTTTCCCGTGATTCTTTGTCTTTCGTTTTGAGAAGTTTGATGAGTATATGTCTTGGTGATTCTGTTTTGGGGTCTATCCTGTTTGGGGTTCATTGGACTTCCTGAATGGATATATTCTTATCTTTCATCATTTCAGGGAAGTTCTCCTGCAACAGATCTTCACCAGTTTTCTCAGTGGTTTTATTTGTCTCTTCTTGTTCTGGAATTCCAGTGACATGTGGGTTATTCCTTTTGATGTTATCCCACATGAACATTAGGCTTTCTTCATTTTGTTCTCATCTTTTTTCTGATTGATCCCTTTCCAAAGAAGT
>NW_006936421.1:0-1028 GCF_000298275.1 Orycteropus afer afer
TCTGGAATTGAACCCACACCTGTGGCTTCCAGCCAAACAAAAGATAGGCATAGGAGTTGAACATTTACCTGATGTCTACACACTCCTTGGGGAGAACAATCATGGGAGAAAAAAGGGCTGCTTATGCACAGGGAGACAGCTTAAGAGGCGGGAGTGTATGGAGGGATGGACACTGGGAAGAGGTAACTATGGGGAGGAAGTGGGAGGAGAGCTGTTGCATTGTGGTAAACTGTGGTCAATGATATAAGACAACTTATACGTGAAATGCTGTATGGAAAGTGAATTTGTTCTGTAAATCTTCACCCAAATCACAATAAAAAGGAAAAAAAAAATTTCACCAAAATCACAATTAAAAAAAAAAAATTCCTTGAAACAACTGAGAATGAAAACATAATTTAGCAAAGTCTTCGGGACACAGGAAAAGCAGTGATCAAAGGCCAATTTATATAAATAAATACACACATCAAAAAAGAAAAAAGAGCCAAAATCAACACTTTAAACCAACATCTCCAACAATTACAAAAACAGCAAGAAAAGCTCACAGTCACCAGAAGAAAGGAAATAATAAAGATTCGAGCAGAAATCAATCAAACAGAAGGGCAAAAGAAAAAAATCAACAAGACCAGAAGTTGGTTTTTTGAGAAGATCAATAAAATTGACAAACCACTGGCAAATTTAACAAAGGAAAAGAGAGAGAGAGACAAATAACATGAATAAGAAATGAAATGGGTGACATCACAACAGAACCAACTGATATAAAAAGGATAATATCAGGATACTATGAAGAACTGCACTACAACTTGAAAATATGGAAGAAATGGGCAGATTTCTAGAAACACACCACTTACCTAAACTAACAGACCGATGTGGAAAAGTTGACGAGATCCATAACAAAACAAGAAATTGAACAGGTCATTCAAAAACTACCAACAAGAGCTGACAAGGGGCAAGGTTATGATCATTTCTTGGTCACAGCCAGCTACCCAGAGGGACCGAGTAGTTGATCCTGCGGGCTTGGGACCATAGTC
>NW_006936421.1:2219-2646 GCF_000298275.1 Orycteropus afer afer
CTATCACCACTTCTATTCCTATTCAACACTGTACTGGAAACCCTAACCAGGGCCATGAGGCAAGAAAGGGAAATCAAAGGCATCCAAATTGCTAAGAAGAAGTCAAACTACCCCTATTTGCTGATGATATGATCCTATACCTAGAAAACCCAAGAGACTCAGTCAAAAATCTACTGGAACTAATTGAGAGGGCCATAAGGCAAGAAAGGGAAATCAAAGGCATCCAAATTGCTAAGAAGAAGTCAAACTACCCCTGTTTGCTGATGATATGATCCTATACCTAGAAAACCCAAGAGACCCAGTCAAAAATCTACTGGAACTAATTGAGAGATTTAGCATCATGGCAGGTTATAAGATCAACATCCAAAAATCAGTTGGATTCCTCTACACACACCAGCAAAGAGACTGCAGAAGAAGTAATAAGGAA
>NW_006936422.1:0-611 GCF_000298275.1 Orycteropus afer afer
AAAATCCAACTTCTGGTCTCATTGATTTTTTCTCTAGGCCTTCTATTTTCTGTTTCATTCATTTCTGCTCAAATCTTGATTATTTCCTTTCTTCTGGTGACTGTAGGCTTTTTTGCTGTTCTTTCTCTAATTGTTGGAGATGTTGGTTTAAAGTGTTGATTTTGGCTCTTTCTTCCTTTTTGATATGTGCATTTATTGCTGTAAATTGGCCTCTCGTCACAGCTTTTGCTGTGTTCCAAAGATTTTGTATGTTGTGTTTTCATTCTTGATTGATTCAAGGAATTTTTGAATTTCAATTTTGATTTCTTCTCTTACCCTGTCTTTCTCAAGGAGGGACTGTTCAGTTTCCATATGTTTACTCTTTTTCTGCTGATCTTTCTATTGTTGATTTCTAATTTGATAGCATTATGATTTGAGAAGATGCTTTGCAGTATTTTGATGTTTTTAAATTCACTAAGGCTTTCTTTGTGGCCTAGCATATGGTCTATCATGGAAAATGTTCCATGTGCACTGGAGAATAATGCATATTGTGCTGCTGTTGGGTGAAGTGCTCTATAGATGCCTATAAGGCCAAGTTGGTGGAGTGTATTATTTAGCTCTTCTGCATCTTT
>NW_006936422.1:2660-3119 GCF_000298275.1 Orycteropus afer afer
TTCTTTGTGTGGACCATGATGGTCTGTTGTCTCCGAGGCATCGTGGTATTTTATTAAGATCATTGTTAATTGTTTGTGAAGAGCAGCCAAGCTTGATTCAGACTCTTCTTGGTGGTTTTTTATCATTGGCGTGTTGGTGGAGAAGGAGGTGCTGGCTCTTCTCAGTAAGTGATGTTGCAAGAGGTGTGGGTGTACTTGTATCTTATGGGGACTGTTGCTATCTCCCACTCATTTAGGCAAAAATTACAATTGAATAACCATCAAAAAACTAAAAGCACATGGATAAAAAAATACACCATGAAATGATACAGGAACAATAATCCAAAAAAAGAAAAAGGGGTGAAAAGGAGAAGAAAACAGGATAACCTGCAATATCTTGGGGGGGGGACACTAAGAGAAAAAAGGTAGAGATGGAGAATAATGAGGAAAAAAATGCAAAAAAAAAAAAAAAAGGAACGG
>NW_006936423.1:0-1115 GCF_000298275.1 Orycteropus afer afer
GCTCAAGTATAGCAGGGATTGTGGGGCTGGCGCGGGATAGGGCAGTGTTTCGTTCTGCTGTGCATGGGGTCGCTATGAGTTGGAAACGACTCGACGGCACTTAACAACAACAACAACATTTCTACTGACGTATTTATAAGTGCTTCAAATACATCCATGAACACAGTAGAGCATAAAGGGGATAAAGTTATGAAACCATCTTAGTCAAAATCAAATACCTTGAAGGAATGAATTGCTAGGTATGGGGGCTCAGAACCATAGTCTCGGGGGACACTAAGGTCAATTAGCTTATCAGTCCATAAAGACAATGTTCTACATCATACTTTGATGAGTAGCAAATAGGGTCTTGAAAGTATATGAGTGACTCCTGTGGTTTCCAGCCAAACAAAAGACAGGCATATGAGCTGAACATTTACATTCGGTAGATAACATGCCTTGAGAAGATCAACCATGGAAGAGTAGAAGGGTTGTGTATGCACAGGGAAACAGCTCAGGGGGCAGGAGTACATGGAGAGAAGGACACAGGGAAGAGGTGGCTATGGGGAGGAAGTGTGAGGAGAGCTGTTGCATTGTGGGAGATTGCAGTCAATGTCAGGAGACAAAGTGCATGTGAACTGCTGTATGGAAGACAAATTTGCTCTGTAAACTTTCACCCAAATCACAATAAAATTTTTTAAAAAAAGTATGTGGGTGGCACCACAGTAAAAAAGAGGACAGGCACAAATATTTAGCAAATACTAAAATATCAGTAATGAAGGAAATGATAACACAATTCATAAACAAAATGAGCTCAACACACAATATTATATGGAACAGAAAAACCAATACACAAAAGATAACAAAATGACAGCAACACATTCATACTTGTTGATAATTACACTGAATGTCAATGGATTAAATGCACCACTCAAGAGATAGAGAGTTGCAGAATGGGTAAGAAAACATAACCCATCAATATGCTGTCTACAAGAGACACACCTAAGAGACAAAGACAAAAACAGACTAAAAAGTCAAAGGTTGGAAAAAGACATATCAAGCAAATGGCAACCAAAAAGAACAGGAGTGGCAATATTAATTTCTGATAAAAATGACTTTAAGAGAAAAACCACCATAAG
>NW_006936423.1:3190-3835 GCF_000298275.1 Orycteropus afer afer
ACATTGAAATACTGCAAAGCATCTTCTCAGATCACAATGCTATAAAATTAGAAATCAACAATAGGAAGATCAACAGAAAAAAAGCAAACACATGGCCACTGAACAACACCCTCCTTAAGAATTACTGGGTGAAAGAAGAAAATAAAAAATATAATTAAAAAATTCCTTGAATCAAATGAGAATGAAAACATATCAAAATTTTTGGGACACAGCAAAAGTGATCAAAGTCCACTTTATAGCAATAAATGCACACATCAAAAAAGAAGAAAGAGCCAAAATCAGCACCTTAACCCAACAGTTCCAATAATTAGAAAAAGAACAAGAGAAGCCTACAGTCACCAGAAGAAAGGAAATAATAAAGATTCAAGCAGAAATCAATGAAACAGACAATAGAAAAATCAACAAGACTAGAAGTTGGTTTTTTTTTTTTTAAGACTAATAAAATAGACAAACCACTGGCCAATTTAACAAAGTAAAAAGAGGAAGAGAATACAAATAACATGATTAAGAAACTAATTAGGCGACATCACAACAGAACCAACTGAAATAAAAAAGATAGTATCAGGATACTATGAAGAACTGTGGGAGCTCTGATAGCGTAGTGCCTAAGGCATTTGACTGCTAACCAGAAGGCTGGCGGTTCAA
>NW_006936424.1:0-412 GCF_000298275.1 Orycteropus afer afer
CACACAACTTTATGAATAGTTCAGTTAGGTTAGAAGGTTCTCAAAATAGGACTGGGAAAGAGCTGCATCATCTGAGTAAACCCAGCCTTAGTCCTATGGAGAAGGTAAAGCTTTCCAGACCTCCATTTGCTGATGTGGCACCACTCAAATTGAAGAGAAACAGATGCAGACATCCATTAATCATTGGAACATGGAATATATGAAGTATGGATCTAGAAAAATTGGAAATTGTCAAAAATGAAATGGAACACATAAAGATTGTTCCTCAGCATTAGTAAGCTGAAATGGACTGTTTTTGGCCATTTTGAATCAGACAACCATGTGATCTACTATGCTGGGAATGACAGTTTGAAGAGGTATGGGGTGGCATACATCATCACAAAGGATGTTTCAAGATCTGTCCTGAAGTACA
>NW_006936424.1:2771-3543 GCF_000298275.1 Orycteropus afer afer
CACTTGATTGTACTCATGAGGAACCTGTACCTTGACCAAGAGGCTGTTGTTTGAATGGAACAAGGGGACACTACACGGTTAAAATCAGGAAGGGAGTGTGTCAGGGTGGTATCATTTTCCTATACTTATTCAATCTATATGCTGAGCAAATAATGTGAGAAGGGGGACTATATGAAGAAAAACATGGCATCAAGATTGGAGGAAGAATCCTTAACAACCTGATATACGCAGACGATACAACTTTGCTTGCTAAAAGTGGGGATGACTTGAGGCACTTACCGATGAAGATTGAAGAATACAGTCTGCAGTATGGATCACATCTCAATATAAAGAGCACAAAAATCCTCACAACTGGACCAATGAGCAGCATCACAATAAATGGAGAGAAGTTTGAAATTGTCAAAGAATTCACATTGCTTGGTTCTACAATTGATGCCAATGGAATCAGCAGTCAGGACATTAGACGATGTGTAGCATTAGGGAAGTCAACCACAAAGGAACTGTTTCAAGTGCTGAGGAGCAAGGATGTCTCCTTGGGGACTAAAGTGCACCTGACACAAGCCATGATATTTCCAATTGCCTTGTATGCATGTGAAAGCTGGACAACGAATAAGGAACCAAGGAGGAGTTGATGCTTTTGAGTTGTGGTGCTGGTGGAGAATTCTGAAAGTACCATGGACTGCTAAAAGAACTAACAGATCTGTCCTGGATTAATTGCACCTGAAATGCTCCTTGGAAGTGAAAATGGCCAGCCTTTGTCTCACCTATTTTG
>NW_006936425.1:0-659 GCF_000298275.1 Orycteropus afer afer
GACAGCCAGTAAGAATAAGCTCTGATTTCTCAGCAGAAACCATGCAAGCAAGAAGGCAATGGGATGGTATATATAAAATCCTGAAAGAGAAAAAAATTCAGCCAAGAATTATGTACCCAGTAAAATTGTCCCTCAAATATGATGGTGAAATTAGGAGATTTTCCAGATAAGCAGAAACTAAGGGAATTTTTTAAAACCAGACCAACCTTACAAGACATGCTAAAGGGAGTCCTTTGATCAGAGAACCAAAAAAATAGCAAATAACAACTGACCATTAACACACAAGATGACATAACCCAGAAACCACAGCTATGGACATTTCTAAAGTAAAATGAGCTTATAAGATTGTAAACAGGGAACCAGAGACATAAATTGACAAGTGAGGAAAACTACAAACAAAAAAAGGGAAAAGACTGTGTAGTTACAGAACTTCTAAATGGTGAGAGTTGAAAGATAGAATGGACTGTTCTAAACTTGGGGATAAAATTATAAATCATAGGGTAAGAAAAATTATAAACCATCACATCACAATAAAAAGGGGATAAGCATAAATATTCAGCATATACTAATATAACAGCAACAGAGGAAATGATAACACGATTCATAAACATAATGAGCTCAGCACAGAAAATAATATGGAACAAAGAAACCAGGGACAC
>NW_006936425.1:1879-2703 GCF_000298275.1 Orycteropus afer afer
AAACTGTGGTCAATGTGATGAGACAAAGTATATGTAAACTGCTGTATGGAAAGTGAATTTGCTCTGTAAATCTTCACCCAAATCACAATAATAAAAATAAAAACACAAAAACAACAAAAAAAGTAAAGTTAAAGGAAACATCAAGGATATTAAATCTAGTTCCATTTCTAGTAACCCAGAGTTAATAAAGATTCAGACTAGAGGTAAGGAGCCATGTTGGTACAGTAGTTAAGCACTTGGCTGCTAAGAGAAAAGTCAGAGATTCAAATATACCCTGTAGCTCAGTGGGAGAAAAGACCTGGTGACTCGCTCTTGTAAAGTCTACAGCTTAGAACAAAACTATCCCACAAAGTCTTCTTAAAACCAAGCAATAGTTTAGCTTAAGTAGTAAAAAATGTCTGCCTTAAGTATTATGCTCTTTTAAGAACTATCTATATGGGATCAAATTGACAACTCAAATGATTATGTAGGAAGCTAGGGGCCAGTGAGTTTATGTTAATGGGGAGTAGCAACTTAGAAAAAGAGGGTGAGAATAGTTGCACAACTTGAAGAATGCCAACGTCACTAAATTGTACATGCAGAAACTTGGATTGGTGTATGTTTTGCTATGTATTGTGAACAAAAACTACAACAAAATAAATAAAATTAGGTTTTTAGGACTTCCAGTAGGATGGAGGAATAGGCAGACAAGCGACACAGAACCTCTTCAACAAAGAAAAGAAAAACCAGTTGACAGAGATACAGAAGATAATCCTGGAGCCCTGACCTTTTATTTATTTATTTTTTTTTAATGGGAATTCTCTTTACTTTATTGCATAATTTTT
>NW_006936426.1:0-546 GCF_000298275.1 Orycteropus afer afer
AACAACACCTTCCTTAAGAAAGACTGGGTAAGAGAAGAAATAAATATTGAAATTCAAAAATTCTTGCAGTCAAATGAGAATGAAAACACAACATACCAAAATATTTGGGATACAGCAAAAACAGTGATCAGAGGCCAATTTATAGCAATAAATGAACATATCCAAAAAGAAGAAAGAGCCAAAATCAATATTTTAAACCAACATCTCCAACAATTAGGAAAAAGAACAGCAAGAAAAGCCTACAATCCCCAAAAGAAAGGAAATAATCAAGATTTGAGCAGAAATCAATGAAACAGAAAATAGAAGGACAATAAAAATCAACAAATCCAGAAGTTGTTTTTTTGAGAAGATCAATAAAATTGAAAGACTACTGGGATAAGCAAAGCACTATTGAAGAAGAAAAACAAAGGAAGAGGTCTCACATTGCCGGATCTCAAAACCTACTATACAGCCACAGTAGTCAAAACTAGATGGTATTGTTACAATGACAGACACATAGACCAATGGAATAGAATTGAGAACTCAGAAATAGATCCATTGATCTAT
>NW_006936426.1:2916-3544 GCF_000298275.1 Orycteropus afer afer
AGTGATCAACATAGTGGCATTTGAGGAAGAGGAAGACATAGAGACGTACATGGGATGTGCAGACAACATAGATGGACGCTTTTACACATACAGTACTGTGTTGTCAGTGAAGGAAAACATGGGTATAAGGGTGGATAGATGGGTAGACAGGCTGAAATATTAGGTATGTCTATGAATCAGGGAGTGTACCCAAGACCATGTATAGGGTTAGCAGACAATGGTGTATTTGTATGATGTGAATTCCCAGGTGTATAGTAGGGCTGACAAGGGACAATTTTGTTGTCACCTTTTGGTCACAGCCAGCTTCCCAGTAGGACTGAGTAGTTGAACCTGTGGGCTTGGGACCATAGCCACAGGGGTCATCAAGCTCAATTGGCATAACATACTACACAAAACATTGTTCCACCTCCTACTTTTGTGAGTAGTGACTGAGATCTTAAAAGCTTGCAAGCAGCCATCTAGATGCAATTATGGGTCTCTCCTTGTCCAGAACAGAGAAGAATGAAGAAAACCAAAGATTCATGAAAAGAATTAGTCCTAGCGACTGGTACACCATGCGATCTGCAAACCATATGACTATAAGACCAGATGAACTAGATGGTGCTTGGCTACCACTGTCAACCACTCG
>NW_006936427.1:0-1073 GCF_000298275.1 Orycteropus afer afer
AAACAAGATAGACCCCAAAAGAAAATCACCAAGACATATCATCATCAAACTCATCAAAACCAAAGACAAAGACAGAATCCTAAAAGCAGCACAGGAAAAACAAAAAGTTACAAAGGACAGCCAGTAAGAATAAGTTCTGATTTCTCAGCAGAAACCATGCAAGCAAGAAGGCAGTGGGGTGGTATACATAGAACCCTGAAAGAGAAAAATTTTCATCCAAGAATTATATACCCGGCAAAATTGTCCATCAAATGTGATGGTGAAATTAGGAGATTTCCAGAGAAGCAGAAATTAAGGGAATTTGTTAAAACAAGACCAACCTTACAAGACATGCTAAAGGGAGTCCTTTGAACAGAGAACCAAAAATAGCAAATAACAACCAACCATTGATACATAAGATGACAAACCCAGAAACCACAGCTTTGGACATAACCAACGTAAAATGAGCTTATAAGATTGTAAACAGGGAACCAGAGACATTAATTGGCAAGTGAGGACAACTACAAACAAAAAGAGGGAACAGAACTTAGAGTTACAGAACTTCTAAATGGTGAGGAAGTTAAGAGAGTTGCAAGACAGAATGGACTGTTCTAAATTCAGGGAGAAAATTATAAATCATAGGGTAATCTCAAAGAAAAATGATAAACCTTCAGATCACAATAAAAAAGAGGACAAGCACAAATATTCAGCAAATACTAAAACAACAAAGGAAATGATAACACGATTCATAAACATAATGAGCTCAGCACAGAAAATTATATGGAACAAAGAAACCAGGGACACCATGAAAAAAACTTAAAACAAAATGACAGCAACCTATTCAGACTTGTCAATAATTACACTGAATGTTAATGGATTTAATGCACTGCTCAAGAGACAGAGAGTTGCAGATTGGATAAGAAAACAAAACCCATCGATATGCTGCCTACAAGAGACACACCTTAGCGATAAAGACAAAAATAGACTAAAAATCAAAGGTTGGAAAAAGATGTATCAAGCAAATGGCAACTGGAAGAGAGAGGAGTGGCGATATTAATTTCTGATCAAACTGACTTTAAGACAAAAACCACCAT
>NW_006936427.1:2812-3489 GCF_000298275.1 Orycteropus afer afer
GAAAATCTGGAAGAAATGGACAGATTTCTAGAAACACATCACTTACTAAAGCTAACACAGACTGATGTGGAAAAGTTGAACAGGTCCATCACAAAAGAAGAAATTGAACAGGTCATCAAAAAATTACCAACTTCCTGGCTCACACAGTTTCACCGGAGAATTCTACCAAACATTCAGAGAAGAATTGATAACCAATCCTACTCAAACTATTCCAAAACATAAAAAAGGATGGAATCCTCCCTAACTCATTTTATGAAGCAAGCATAACCTTGATCCCAAAACCAGGAAAAGCCATCACTCAAAAGAGAACTATAGACCAATATCCCTCATGAATATAGATTCAAAAATCTTCAACAAAATTCTAGCCAATAGACTGCAACAATATATCAAGAGAATCATTCATTATGACCAAGTGGGGTTCATATCAGGTATGCAGGGATGGTTCAACATTAGAAATACAATCAACCTCATCCATAACATAAATAAATAAAAGGAGAAAAACCATATGATTTTATCAATTGATGCAGAAAAGACATTTGATAAAATCCAACACTCATTCCTGATCAAAACTCGCAGCAAAATAAGAATAGAAGGGATATTCCTCAATATAATAAAGAGCAGGTAGCATAGTGGCTAAGACACTTGCCTGCTAACCAGACGGCTGGTGGTTCAAACCC
>NW_006936428.1:0-1527 GCF_000298275.1 Orycteropus afer afer
ATAAACCTTCACATCACAATAGAAAAGAGGACAAGCACAAATACTCAGCATATACTAAAACAACAGCAATAACGGGAATAATAACACAATTCATAGAATACCTGCATGCTTATGCATACACAAAACCAATAATTTTTTTTCCTGAGTAACAGAAAACATTGTCAACGTTTTATATGCAGTAACTCCATTAACAGCCCAAAAAGAATAGCAAATGCATTTTTTTAAAACATCTAATAAACCTTCATGCTGCTGGTTGAAAGGCTGCATAAAGCTTTGTCTCCCTGGGACACAGCCAAATCTAGGGCAAACAGACCTTTTTTCTCAGATCTAAGGCAAAGCAAATGGCCTTTTGCAGGCTGTGCAATTTAACAGCAGTGAACAAACCAGCCATTTGGTGCCCAGGCAAGCATCCCATGCCATCGTCTCAGGTCACATGAAAGAAGTGGCCCCAGCATATCTAACGACAGGGAAAAGAGGAGGAGGAAAGACAAGCTTTTTCAACCCCACCTTTTGCATAGGGTCTTTCAAATGCATAGAAACTGATTCTCAGTTAGCAGAGCCTAGCCACTGCCATGGGAGCTCTGGTAGCACAGTGGCTAAGTCACTTGACTGCTAACCAGAAGGCTGGCGGTTCAAACCCACCAGCCACTCCTCGGAAGGAAGGTTGGGCAATCCTACTTCCGTAGTGATACTGCCTCGGAAACCCAAGGAGGGGTCGCTATGAGTCGGGGCCAACTCGACCGCAAACAACAACAACAACAACAACAACAAGGAGTGTATCTACCTAAGATAAATATTAAACTCACATGCCTGTCTTTTGATTGGCTAAAAGCCACAGGAGTGGGTTCAATTCCAGACCTGAAGGGTAGGGGCTATAGTCTCAGGGGTTCCATCATGTGGGTTATTCTTATCTCCAAAACTATAATGGGAGGAAACTATCTTAGACAAAAAACAAGCCTTCTCTCACTTGAGCTCCTAAAACAAATACAATCTATGATATACTATACTCCAGATTATGTCAATTAGCACCACTCTGGCTGCAAACCATAGAAACCCAGCTGACCCAGCGTAAGCACAAATGGTGATTTATTATAAGGCTATAGAAGTTTCACATGTGACTCACTGAAAAGGATACACTTGTGCCTAAGGAATGGCTGACTTTAATCCTTCTCTTTTTCTCTTCAAACCAGTTTCATCCATTTTGGGGACCAACATGATAGAAAACACACCAAATCAGTTGACGGTGTGTCAGTTCCAACTCATGATGACCCCACGTATGTCACCTTTTTTTTTTTTTTTTAATTGTGATTTGGGTGAAGATTTACAGAGCAAATTCGCTTTCCATACAGCAGTTCACATATACTTTGTCGCATGTCTTTGACCACAGTTTACCACAATGCAACAGCTCCCCTCCTACTTCCTTCCCATAGTTACCTCTTCCCATTGTCCATCCCTCCATACTCTCCTGCCCCCTAGGCTGTCTCCCTGTGCATAAGCAACCCTTCCTTCTCCCATGATTGTTCTCTC
>NW_006936429.1:0-496 GCF_000298275.1 Orycteropus afer afer
TGCTTATTTGAGGTCTCTTTCCTTTCCATATAAATTTAGTGATTGGTTTTTCCATATCCCTAAAGAATGTTGATGGGATCTGGATTGGGATTGCATTGATAGATTGCTTTGGGTAGAACTGACATTTTCACAATGTTCAATCTTCCTTTCCACGAGCATGGGATGTTCTTCCACTTATGTAGATCCTTTATGGTTTCTTGAAGTAGTTTTTTATAGTTTTCTTTGTAGAGGTCTTTTGTGTCCCTGGTAAGATTTATTCCCAAGTATTTTATTTCTTTTGGTAGCTATTGAAAACGGTATTGATTTCCTTATTTCTTTTTCAGCAATCTCTTTGGTGGTGTAGAGTATTCCAACTGATTTTTGGATGTTGATCTTATATCCTGCCACATTGCTAAAGCTCTCAATTAGTTCCAGTAGATTTTTCACTGAGTCTTCTGGGTTTTCTAGGTATAGGATCATATCATCAGCAAATAGGGATAGTTTGACTTCTTCCTTA
>NW_006936429.1:2147-2852 GCF_000298275.1 Orycteropus afer afer
TAGATGTCTATAAGGCCAAGTTGGTGGATTGTATTGTTTAGCTCTTCTGCATCTTTGTTGAGTTTCTTTCCCGTTGTTCTATCTTTCAAAGAAACTTGTGTATTAAAGTCTTCCCACTATGAGTGTGGATTAATCTTTTTGGCTTTTCAACTCTTTTAAAGTCTGATTTATGTATTTTGGGGCTCTTTCTTTGGGTCCATATATATTTATTATGATTATATCTTCATGATCAATTGATCATTTAATCATTATATAATGTCCTTCCTTGTCTCGTATGGTGGTTTTTGTCTTAAAACCAATTTGATCAGAAATTAATATTGCCACTCCTGCTCTCTCACAGTTGCCATTTGCTTGATATATCTTTTTCCTACCTTTGATTTTTAATCTATTTTTGTGTTTATCTCTAAGGTGTGTCTCTTGTAGGCAGCATATTGATGGGTTTTATTTTCTTATCCAATCTATAACTCTCCATCTTTTGAGTGGTGCATTTAATCCATTAACATTCAGTGTGATTATTGACAGGTATGAATTTGTTGCTGTCATTTTGTTTTGTGTTTTTTCATGGTTTCCCTGGTTTCTTTGTTCCATATTATTTTCTGTACTGAGCTTATTATGTTTATGAATCCTTTATCATTTCCTTTGTTGCAGTTGTTTTAGTATTTGTTGAATATTTGTGTTTGTCCTCTTTTTTATTGTGATGTGAAG
>NW_006936430.1:0-2756 GCF_000298275.1 Orycteropus afer afer
GCAGTATCACTATGGAAGTAGGATTGCCCAACCTTCCTTCTGAGGAGTGGCTGGTGGGTTTGAACCGCCAGCCTTCTGGTTAGCAGTCCAGTGCTTTAGCCACTATGCTACCAGAGCTCCTATAATATGGCATATATCATTTAATATCTATATTCTATCTCCTTAGACAACCCACAAAGTTCAGCTGAGCACATCACTGCCCAAAATACAGACATTTCTCAGTCTATATTGCAGCTCAAGTATCCATGTGACTAAGTACTATCAATGGGATTGAAGAGAAATGGTATGAAGGTATGAACAACTTCCAGAAAGTGTTCTTCCTTTTTGGTATCTGGAATACAGTTGTGATAGCTGCAACGGGAGATATAACAGTCAGCTGGGACCACCAGATGGAAGCCATGAATGAAAGGACAAGAAAGAAAGAATGAAAGGACAAGAAGAAAGGATCCTGGGTCCTTAATGATACAGAATGTCATACTAGTCCTGAGCTGTCTATATTTATGAAAGAGAGAAATAAATTTCTATTTCATTGTTGTTGTTAGGTGCTGTTGAGTCAACTCTGACTCACAGCGACCCTATGCACTAAAGTATGAAACACTGCCTGGGCATGCGCCACCCTCACAACCCTTGCTGGACTGTAGCCAACTACTGCAGCCACTGTGTCAATCCATCTTGTTAAGGTTCTTCCCCCTTTTTCACTAACCCTCTACTTTACCAAGCATGATATCCTTTTCCAGGGAATGGTCCTTTCTGACAACATGACCAAAGTGGATGAGATGAATTCTGGCCAGTCTCACTTCCAAGGAACATTCTGGATGCATTTCTTCCAGGACAGATTTATTCATTCTTCTGGCAATCCATAGTATTTTCAGTATTCTTCACCATCACCATAATTCAAAGGCATCAACTCTTTGGTATTCCTTTTTCACTGTCCAACTTTCACATGCACAGGAAGTTTCTGAAAAATACATTGGTTTGGGTTAGGTACATCTTAGTCTTCAAAGTGACATCTTTGCTCTTCAACACTTTATAGAGGTTTTTTGATGCAGATTTTGCCCATTGCAATACAACATCTGATTTCCTGACTGCAGCTTCCATAGGTGGATCCAAGTAAAATGAAATCCCTGACAACTTCAATCTTTTCTCCATTTATCTAATATTGCTTATTGGTCTATTGTTGTTGTTGTTGTTATTTGCCGTCAACTCAGACCTGACTCATAGTGACCCCTCCTTGGGTTTCCAAGGCAGTATCACCACGGAAATAGATTGCCCAACTTTCCTTCTGACAAGTGGCTGGTGGGTTTGAACCGCCAGCCTTCTGGTTACCAGTCAAGTGCCTTAGGCACTATGCTACCAGAGCTCCTAGCAGACGCCCGAACAGGGACTTGAACCCTGGACTCTCAGATTAAAAGTCTGAAGCTCTACCAACTAAGCTATCCAGACCCTTGCTTACTGGTACTGTGAATTTTTGTGTTCTTTCTATCAAGCTGTAATCCATACTGAAAGGAGCTCTGGTGGCATAGTGCCTAAGGCAAATTTGACTGTTAACCAGAAGGTTGGCAGTTCAAACCCACCAGCTGCTCCACAGAAGGAAGACTGGCCAATATACTTCCATAAAGATTTACTATGTCAGAAATCCAAAGGGGATCACTATGAGCCAGAATCGACTTGACAGCAGTGAGTTTGGTTTTTGTTTGGTTAATCCATACTGAAGACTGTAGTGTTTGATCTTCATCAGTAAGTGCTTCAAGTCATCTACACTTTCAGCAAGGAAGGAAATATCATCTGCATATCATAAGCTGTTAATGAATCTTCCTCCAATCCTGATGCCATGTTCTTCATATAGTCCAGCTTCTCAGATTATTCCCTCAATTTATAGAATGAATGAGTATGGTGAAAGGATACAATTCTGATGCACATCATTCCTGATTTTAAACCATGCAGTATCCCCTTGCTCTGTACAAATGAGAGCTTCTTCATACAGGTTCCTCATGAGTACAATTAAGTGTTTTGGAATTCCCATTCTTTGAAATGTGATCCATGATTTGCTATGAGCCACACAGTCAAAAACTTTTGCATAGTCAATAAAATACAGATAAACATATTTCTGATATTCTCTGCTTTCAGCCAAGATCCATCTGACATCAGCAATGATATCCTTCATTCCACATCCTCTTCTGAATATAGTTTGAATTTCTGGAAGTTCTTTGTCAATATACTGCTGCAACTGTTTCTGAATTATCTTCAGCAAAATTTTACTTACATGTGATATTAATGATAGTTTTTGATAATCTCCACATTCTGTGGGAGTACCTTTCTTTGGAAAGCACAGAAATATTGATCTCTTCCAGTCAGTTGGCCAAATAACTTTCTTTCAAATTTCTTGGCATAAACAAGTAAGTGCCTCCAGCATGGCATCTGTTTTGTTGAAAGATCTTAAGGTTTCACCTATTTTATTTAAGTCACTTTTATTTTGGGCTTTCTGTCATTGTTGCCAAATACAATGTTAACTAATTCAAATGGACAGCATAAAGTATCGCTAAGGATTTTTTTAAAAAATTCTTTTGGAAACTGGAGATTGTATCTCCTATCTCTTGCTTTGAAGGTTATTTTGAGATCTAGCTTAATATCTTTGTTGTTGTTGTTGTTAAGTGCCGTCAAGTCATTTCCGACTCATAGCGACCCCATGCACAGCAGAACGAAACACTGCCCGATCCCGCGCCAGCCCCACAATCCCTGCTATACTTGAGCTCATC
>NW_006936431.1:0-827 GCF_000298275.1 Orycteropus afer afer
TTCCATTTCTTGAGTGGTGCATTTAATCTGTTAACATTCAGTGTAATTATTGACCAGTATGAATTGGTTGCTGTCATTTTTTTTATTTGTTTTTTCATGATGTCCCTGGTTTCTTTGTTCCATTTTATTTTCTGTGCTGAGCTCATTATGTTTATGAATCATGTTAGCATTTCCTTTGTTGCTGTTGTTTTAGTATTTGCTGAATATTTGTGCTTGTCCTCTTTTTTATTGTTATGTGAAGGTTTATTATTTTTCTTTGAATGTTACCCTGTGATTTATAATTTTCTCCCAGAGATTAAGACAGTCCATTCTATCTTGCACTCTCTTGACTTCCTCACCATTTAGAAGTTCTCTAACTACACAGTATTTTCCCTCTTTTTGGTTTGCAGTTGTACTAATTTGCCAATTGATGTCTCTGGTTCACTGTTTACAATCTTGTAAGCTTATTTTACTTTGGATATGTCCATAGCTGTGATTTCTGGGTTATGTCATCTTGTGTATTAATGGTCGGTTGTTATTTGCTATTTTTGGTTCTGTGTTCTGTTTAATGTCTCTTGTAAGGTTGGTCTGGTTTTAACAATTTCCCTTAGTTTCTGCTTATCTGGAAATCTAACTTGACCATCATATTTGAGGGCAATTTTGCTGTGCATATAATTCTTGGTTGAAAAATTTTCTCTTTCAGGGTTTTATATATACCATCCCATTGCATTCTCACTTGCATGGTTTCTGCTCAGAAATTAGAGCTTATTCTTACTGGTTGCACTTTGTAAGTAACTTTTTGTTTTTCCCATGCTGCTTTCAGGATTCTTTCTTTGTCTTTGGTTTTG
>NW_006936431.1:2377-3011 GCF_000298275.1 Orycteropus afer afer
TGTCCTTAGGGTTACTGGCAAGTGGAGCCTGTTCTTAAGTTTCTGGAATCTGGGAGAACGCTGTCACTTTAAATATCCAAAATGGTTAAGCCACTTGTAAACATTCAAAATGGCTGTGCCCTCCAGACAGACAAAAAGTCCACAGCTCAGCCCTCCTTCCCCATCTCTGCTTTCCCTTTTATTCCCCAGCCACCAGAGTAGTCCTCCATGCAGTCCCTGGCCAGCAGGGCTGATTTTTGGTTAATTCTTAGGTCCTACCACCACTCGGGAATCTCCAAGCTGTCTTTGCCGTCAGGATCTCTGTCAGACTGAAGCTCAGTATGTCTTCTTTTTTGGTGTTTTCATGCAAATTCTTATGCTAGTTGGAGTTTAGTCCACTTCTATATCCTTCCCTTCAAGGCTCAGGGGTCCAGGATTATCTTCTGTATTTGTGTTATTTGGTTCTCCTTTTCTTTGTTGAAGAGGGTCTGTGCAGTCTTTCTGCCTATTCTGCCATCTTACCGGAGCTCCTCCCCTATGGGTATACACTCTTCTTTTTCTTTTATTTTGATTTGGGTGAAGATTTACAGAGCAAATTCACTTTCCATACAGCAGTTCACATATACTTTGTCGCATGTCATTGACCACAGTTTAC
>NW_006936432.1:0-683 GCF_000298275.1 Orycteropus afer afer
CCCAACTAGCAGAAGAATTTGCGTGAAGATACCAAAAAAGGAGACATACGGAGCTGCGGTCTGGCAGCGATCCTGAGCGATCCTGATGACACAAACAGCTTGATGATTCCGAGTGGTGGTAGGACCTAAGAATTAACCTAAATATCAGCCCTGCTAGCCAGGGACTGCACAGAAGACTGCTCTGGGGGCTGGGGAATAAACGGAGAAGGTGAAGGCCAAACTGTGGACTTTTGCCGGTCTGGAGAGCACCGCCATTTTGAATGTTTAAAAGTGGCTTGACTATTTTGGATATTTCAAGAGACAGTCCTCTCACAGTTTCCTGGGGCTTAAGAACATGTTCTGCTTTCCAGCAACCCCAAGGACACTCCGGAACTCCAAGAGTGAAAAGGTACCACATTCCTCTTGTTACTCTTATTCCCCACACTGGCTTGGTGAACAGAGGTGTGGCCATCCCCCACTCCCACATAACTTCTGGGCCCACAGGAACTCCATCACAGTCTGTGTGCTCAAACGGAGCCTGGGTGCCCTGCCCTGTCCTCCACCGATTATTTTTTTCGCTTTTTTAATTTATTTCTTTTTCACTTTCTCTTTTCTGGTGATTAGTTTGCTTGTGTTTGTCTGTTTTAAAACAACTATTATTATTAATACTTTTGTCCTTTTTACTATTATTCTTAATCTTCCCC
>NW_006936432.1:1787-2465 GCF_000298275.1 Orycteropus afer afer
AGCTCTGATTTCTCAGCAGAAACCATGCAAGCAAGAAGGCAATGGGATGGTATATATAAAATCCTGAAAGAGAAAAATTTTCAACCAAGAGTTAATACCCGGCAAAATTGTCCCTCAGATATGATGATGAAATTAGGGATTTTCAGATAAGCAGAAACTAAGAGAATTTGTTAAAATGAGACCAACTTTACAAGAGATGCTAAAGGGAGTCCTTTGAACAGAAAATCAAAAATAGCAAATAACAACTGACCATTAATACACAAGATGACATAACCCACAAACCACAGCTATGGACATATCTAAAGTAAAATGAGCTTACTAGATTGTAAACAGGGAACCAGAGACATCAATTGGCAAGTTAGGACAACTACAAACAAAAAGAGGGAAAAGACTGTGTACTTACAGAGCTTCTAAATGGTGAGGAAGTTAAGAGAGATGCAAGATAGAATGGACTGTTCTAAACGCAGGGAGAAAATTATAAATCATAGAGTAACCTCAAAGAAAAATGATAAACCTTCACATGACAATAAAAAGAGGACAAGCACAAATATACAGCATATACTAAAACAACAGCAACAAAGGAAATGATAACACGACTCATAAACATAATGAGCTCAGCACAGAAAATAATATGGAACTAAGAAACCAGGGACACCATGAAAAAACACATAACAAAAT
>NW_006936433.1:0-811 GCF_000298275.1 Orycteropus afer afer
TCAGTTGTCCCTGGGGCTGACTGCTCCTCTGTCTGGGTTCCTGGCTTTTATCTCCTTTCTCCTGCTCTTCCGGCCTGCTACTCTGGACGGGCCTGAGTTTCCTCTCCTCCCACCCCTGGTTACCAACAAAGAAAATTTCCTTCTATAGATAAACCTTCCTTAACTTTTACAATAATGGACTAATACAATATTTGTCCTTTTTTGATTGACTGATTTCACTCAGCATAATGTCCTCCAAGTTCATCCATATTACGCAGTGTTTTGCAGATTCTACATTATTCTTTAGTTTTGCATAGTATTCTAGTGTGTGTATGTAGCATAGTTTGGTTATCCATTTCTCAGTCAATGGACACCTAGGTTGTTACCATCTTTTGGCTATTGTATATAGTGCTGCAATGAACATGGCTGTGCATATATCTGTTCTTGTCATGGCTCTCACTTCTTTAGGGTATATACCTAGTAACGGACTGGCTGGGTCAAATCGTATTTCTAATTCCAACTTTTGAAGGAATCCCCATACTGCTTTCCACAATGATTGTACCATTTTACAGTCTCACCAGCAGTGTATGAGAGTCCCAATCTCTCCACAACCTCGACAGCATTTGTTATTTTCTTTTGTTGAACTTTGCTACTAGTGCTAGAGCAAGAGGGTATCTCATTGTTGTTTTGATTTGCATCTCTCTAATAGCTAATAATCGTGAACATTTCTTCATATATTTGTTGGCTGCTTGAATATCCTCCTTGGTGAAGTGTCTGTTCATGTCTTCTGCCCATTTTTTAATTGGATTGTTTGTCTTTTTGTTATTGAGGT
>NW_006936433.1:1491-2806 GCF_000298275.1 Orycteropus afer afer
TTTCTTCTTCAGTAGTGCTTTGCTTATCCGAGGTCTCTTTCCTTTCCATATAAAGTTAGTGATAGTTTTTTCCATATCCCTAAGGAATGTTGATGTGATCTGGATTGGGATTGCATTGAATGTATAAATTGCTTTAGGTAGAACTGACATTTTTACAATATTCAATCTTCTTATCCATGAGCATGGGATGTTCTTCCATTTATGTAGATCTCTTATGGATTCTTGAAGCAGTTTTTTATAATTTTCTTTGTAGAGGTATTTTGTGTCCCTGGTAAGATTTATCCCCAAGTATTTTTTTTTTTTTTTCTGGTAGCTATTGAAAATGGTATTGATTTCCTTATTTCTTTTTCAGAAATCTCTTTGCTGGTGTAGAGGAATCCAACTGATTCTTGGATGTTGCTCTTATATCCTGCCATGATGCTAAATCTCTCAATTAGTTCCAGTAGATTTTTAACTGAGTTTCTTGGGTTTCTCAGGTATAGGAATATCACCATCAAATAGGGATAGTTTGACTTCTTCCCTACCAATCTGGATGCCTTTGATTTCCCTTTCTTGCCTTATGTCCCTGGCTAGGACTTCCAGTACAATGTTGAATAGAAGTGGTGATAGCAGGCATCCTTGTCTGGTTCCTGTTCTCAAGGGGAATGGTTTCAGTCTCTCTCCTTTGAGAATAATGTTGGCTATTGATTTTGCATAAATGCCCTTTATTATGTTGAGGAATGTCCCTTCTATTCCTATTTTTTTGAGAGTTTTGATCAGGAATGGGTGTTGGATTTTGTGAAATGCCTTTTCTGCATCAATTGATATGATCATGTGGTTCTTCTCCTTGGTTTTATTTACGTGATCGATGACGTTGATTATTTTTCTAACGTTGAACCATTCCTGCATAGCTGATATGAACCCCACTTGGTCATGATGAACGATTTTCTTGACATGTAGTTGTAGTCTATTGGCTAGGATTTTTTGAAGATTTTTGCATCTATATTCATGAGGGATATTGGTCTGTAGTTTTCCTTTAGAGTGATGTCTTCGCCTGGTTTTGGTTTCAAGGTTATTCTTGCTTCATAGAACGAGTTAGGGAGAATTCCATTCTTTTCTATGTTTTGGAAGAGCTTGAGTAGGATTGGTATCAGTTCTTCTCTGAATGTTTTATAGAATTCTCCAGTAAAACTAACTGGGGCAGAACTTTTTTTAGTTGGTAATTTTTTGAAGACCTGTTCAATTTCTTCTTTTGTGTTGGGCCTGTTCAACTTTTCCACATCAATCTGTGTTAGTTTAGGTAAGTGGTGTGTTTCTAGAAATTTGTCCATTTCTT
>NW_006936434.1:0-585 GCF_000298275.1 Orycteropus afer afer
GAAATAATGTGTATGGAACCTTAATGTGGGGATTGGTCAGTTTTGTCATCCTAGTAGGCTTAAAATGAGTCCTCCCAGATGCAGAGAAGGGGGATCTCACTGCCATCAAGAGAGAAGAGCTGGAGGTGGATTGAGATCCCTGTGCTGGACCTCCTTGGCAGACAGACAGGAAAGATATGATGGCATTGGGACCAAAAGCACCAGACAGAGCAGTGGGTTTGTTAGCCCACAGAGTGAGAAAGCAAGTGTCTTTGGGCAGGAGACTTGCTGGCAGAATGGGATGCCCCTATGAGCAGAGCTAAAAGAGCTTTGTAACACTGGCCCAAGCAGGGCAGAGACCAGGCCCAGAGGCCAAGGACCAAAGAGAGACATGCCTTTGGGCATAGCAGAGGGGAGACTGTCCTAATTGTATCCTAAGTGTCTGAGGGTCCAGGGTTCATGTCCTTGTTCGGGCGCCAGATGTCATGGCCGGTGTGACAATTCTAGAACAGGGGTAAGAGAATGAGTTAAAAATGAGAGAAAAGTTAAAGGATGGGAACGGGAGGGACACTCAGAGCCATTGCAAAGCAGTGCCAATTTTATTAT
>NW_006936434.1:1620-2752 GCF_000298275.1 Orycteropus afer afer
TTGATGTTTGATCCAAGAACTTGGGACTTGCCAACTTCTATACGTGTGTAAGCCATTTTCCTAAGATAAATTTCTCTTTCTCTATATGTATATATAAGCTCTATTGGTTTTGCTTCTCTAGAGAACCCAGCCTAACACACCATACCATTGTCTTCTTGTCTGCATGGTTTCTGCTGAGAAATCCAAGCTTAGTCTTATTGGTTGCCCATTATAGGTAACTTTTTGTTTTTCCCATGCCTGAGGCACTTCTGGATAGTTTCGAAGCACCAACCTTTTAGCTAGCAGTCTACCACTTAACGATTTGCTCCACCCCAGTTATAGTTTTCCAAAGTTCAGCAGTGCAAAGGGGAGAGCAGAACATAGGGAGCAAAGACCAACCTAAAAAAATGTATGGGAGACCATCAGGCATGAGCAGGACAGATGTTTTTGAAGTTCAGGGAGCTTCAATGAGTATCAAATGTCATTACTAGGCAACCACCAACTTTAACTTTGTGTAAGGCCAGGCCTTGTGACTAAAGAAACTCTAAATTAGTCTTTCTATAGTGAACCTACATAGCTTCCATACCAGAGAATTTAACTACCCATGATCCTTTTTGCTGTCTGCATTACACATATATAGTAACATTTATTTAACCATTCCCTTATAGATGGGCATTCTAGTGTTGGACTTCTAGTGTTTCACTGTTATAAACTATGCAGTAGTGAACATCCTCATGCATACTCTTCAGTGCTTATGAATGCTTAGATCACTGGGATAAATGCCTAAAAGTTGAACTGCTGTCAAAAGGTATATTTTAAATGTTGCTGCACATTGGCAAATCATTTTCCAGAAAAATTGTATCAGTCTAGACATTGAATAAGAGTATTTCCCACATTGTTGTCAACTGTGTTAGGCTGGGTGCTCTAGAGAAGCAAAACCAGTAAAGCTTATATATACAGAGAGAGAAATTTGTCTTAGGAAAATGGCTCACACAGTTATAGAGCCTGGCAAGTCCCAAGTTCCTGGATCAAACATGAAACTGGAGGCTTTTCCCAACTTACGCCATGGCAGGGGCTGACGAGCTCAAAGTTGGCAGGCAGTATACTGGCTGTTGACTTTGGCAGATGACAAATTCAAGATCACTGGGAAGAA
>NW_006936435.1:0-743 GCF_000298275.1 Orycteropus afer afer
CTCTTGAGTGGTGCATTTAATCCATTAACATTCAGTGTAATTATTGACAAGTATGAATTGGTTGCTGTCATTTTGTTATGAGTTTTTTCATGGTGGCCCTGGTTTCTTTGTTCCATATTATTTTCTATGCTGAGCTCATTATGTTTATGAATCATGTTATCATTTCCTTTGTTACTGTTGTTTTAGTATTTGCTGATTATTTGTGCTTGTCTTCTTTCTTATTTTGATATGAAGGTTTATCATTTTTCTTTGAGGTTATCCTGTGATTTATAATTTTCTCCCCGAGATTAGAACAGTCCATTCTATCTTGCAACTCTCTTGACTTCCTCACTATTTAGAAGTTCTGTAACTATACAGTATTTTTTCCTCTTTTTGGTTTGTAGTTGTCCTCACTTGCCAATTGAAGTCTCTGGTTCCCTGTTTACAATCTTGTAAGCTCATTGTACTTTGGATATGTTCATAGCTGTGGTTTCTGGGTTATGTCATCTTGTGTATTAATGGTCCGTTGTTATTTGCTATTTTTGGTTCTCTGATCAAAGGACTCCCTTTAGTATCTCTTGTAATGTTGGTCTGGTTTAAACAAATTCCCTTAGTTTCTGTTTATCTGGAAATCTCCTAATTTCACCATCATATTTGAGGTACTGCCAGGTATATAATTCTTGGTTGAAAATATTTCTCTTTCAGGGTTTTATATATACCAACCCATTGCCTTCTTGCTTGCATGGTTTCTGCTGAGAAATCAG
>NW_006936435.1:1665-2431 GCF_000298275.1 Orycteropus afer afer
CTTTGTTGAAGAGGGTCTGTGCAGTCTTCCTGCCTATTCTGCCATCTTGAAGCCGTCCTTGCATATATCTGTTCTTGTCATGGCTCTCACTTCCTTAGGATATATATACCTAGTAATGGAATGGCTGTGTCAAATGGTATTTCTAATTCCAACTTTTTAAGAAATCACCATACTGCTTTCCACAGTGGTTGTATCACTTGACAGTGCCACAAGTGGTGTATGAGAATCCCAATCTCTCCGCATCCTCACCAGCATTTGTTATTTTCTGTCTTGTTGAAGTTTGCTACTAGTGCTGGGGCAAGATGGTATCTCATTGTTATTTTGATTTGCATCTCTCTAACAGCTAATGATTGTGAACATTTCTTCATACATTTGTTGTCTGCCTGAATATCCTCCTTGGTGAAGTGTCTATTCATGTCTTCTGCCCATTTTTTAATTGGGTTATTTGTCTTTTTGTTATTGAGGTGCTGGAGTTCTCTATAAATTCTAGAGATAAGTCTCTTGTCAGATATGTCATTGTTGAATATTTTTTCCCAATCTGTAGGTTCTCTCTTTTACTCTTTAGGAGAAGTCTTTTGAATCACATAAAAATTTAATTTTTAGAAGGTCCCATTCATCTAGTTTCTCTTCTGTTGTTTGTGCCTTTTGGGTTATTCCTGATATTCTCTTTTTGCCATATATTGTTGTTGTTGTTGTTATGTGCCGTCAAGTCAGCCCTGACTCATAGCGACCCCTCCTTGGGTTTCCGAGGCAGTATCACTACGGA
>NW_006936436.1:0-1243 GCF_000298275.1 Orycteropus afer afer
AAGCCAGAAAATATAGAAGAAATATAGAAATATAAATACAATGATATCACAATATCTCAGAGACAAGTGAGAATCCCAGTCCACCCAAAGAAGCAAGATAAAGTAGTATAGAAAAGAGACCAGGATACAGACCCAGAAAACCTCTCTGAAGAAGAAGCAGCATTGGAACTGCCTGATAAGGAATTCAAAAGAATTATATTTAGGTACCTTCAATGCATTAAAATACAGATCAGGGAAAATACTGACCAAATTAAGGGGGGAGAAAAAAGTAAATACTCTGTAACAATTTAGGAAAACTGTAGAACAAACTGACAAAATAAATGAAAAATTAGAAACCATAAAAAAGAACAAATAGAAATTCCAAATATTAGTACTAAGATTCCAGAAATAGATAACATATTGAATGGGCAAAAGAGTAGAATTGACTCAATGGAAGACATAATTAGTCAGGCGGTTAATGGAGACTGAAACTACATGAATGGGGAGTTGCTGATTTGTTTTTTTTCTGCGTAGGTCTTCACTCAGGTGTTAATATTTTTTCTATGAGGCTAAATTTGTTGATATAGTAGTAATACTTTTCTTTGAGGAAGAACTATGTTTTTTTCATTTTTGGTTGTTAGCAGGTCAAGGGTTTGTCAGTTCTGTAAAGTAACTTGAGCTAGAGAGGTTAGTTTGTGTTGTAGGGCGGTTAGAGAGTCTGTTGTGGTTTTTACTAGGAGCTGTAACTGATTTTCCAGTTCTGTGTTGACGTGATACTGTGTTTCAACAGACAGGGTGGTGGAGGTTAGAGAAAGATTAATTATGATAGGAAGGAAGGCTGTTTTTTTTTTTTTTTCTCCCCTGGGTTAGTGTTGTAGAAAAGATAAAGAATTCAGTTTCTGTGTAGAGTGTAAGTTGAGGAATGATAGTTACTGGGAGGTATGGATTTTCTGTGGAAGAATTTATGTAAGAAGTTATTGTACTATTACATTAAAAGAAGATATGGTTATTGTTAGGGTGTATGATACTATTTATAGGTAAGTAGTGTGTACAGTTAAGAGTAGAATTGGGGAGGAATTATACAGGTGGTAAAGAGGAATTAATGAAGGTTATAAGGAAGTGTAGGTTGTGTTGTTTTTGGTAGGAGGTGGAGGATGAAAAAGAAGTAATGTTTATGGGAACAGTGGTTAATAAGGGTCAAATTATGGAAGTATGTAAGAAACAATGAGAGATCCTGGTTATATGTTTTTTTTTTTTTTTTTTT
>NW_006936436.1:1783-2736 GCF_000298275.1 Orycteropus afer afer
ATGGTCCCGAGAAGGAGGGGAGTACATAACAGGTAGCCCCAGTATTAATTAAAAAGGAGATTGACTTACCCGCTACCTTGATAGTGACCCTGGGCTCAGCGAGAGTGATCGGGGTTGTTGAGTCCAGGCTTCTTCAGTCGTCAGTGGCCAGGCCCAAGATTGTCAACAGTGGGTTAGTGGATGGGGAGGATGGCCCTCCATGCTTTGACACAGAGGGACAGTCACTCTTCCAATGTCCTTTCAAACCATACGCTGGACATGGGCCGGGGGCTGGTCGGCATACAGCCGGTTGGGGCTGAGGGCAGGATTTGGCCCAGTGTCCTTCTTAACCGCACTTGAAGTAGGATCGGGGAGCCGCTGAGGAAAGAGGTCTTCTGTCACTATGTGCTGGCCTCAGGGCTGCTAGTAAGGCATTGGCCTGCAAGGTGGCCTTCTGGAGGCTCCTGGCTTTCCTATCTGCCTCTGCTTTCTCTTCTTGGGTGTTAAAGACTTTAAATGCCATATTTACTCAGTCCCTGATGGGAGTTTGGGGTTCCTCTTCAGCTTTTTTTTTTTTTTTCTAATGTTAGGAGTTGATTGGGTTATGAAATGAGTGGCTAGGATGGTGGTTTCAGTCGGAGAGGAGGGGTTTAGATGGGTAAATTGGGTGAGGGTTTAGGTTAATGGATTCAGGAAGGTGGCTGGGTTTTCATTAGGAAGTTGGGTAATATTTTGGAGTTTGTCAAAATTAATTGTTTTATGAGAGACAACTTGCAGACCTGCTAGGAGGCACTGGAGTATTTTATTTCTGCGGCACCTCTGGTGTGTTTGGACTGGGTGTCTGGAGAGGAAAGGGTGGGAGGAGGATGTCTGGGGAGGTAGGTGAGATGGGAGGACAGGGAGTTGTAGGGGTAAGGAGAAGGGAGGAAGGTGCTGCTTGAGGGGGAGGGGCTTGTGTTGCAGAGTAAGGGAGA
>NW_006936437.1:0-781 GCF_000298275.1 Orycteropus afer afer
AATCCACCAACTTGACCTTATAGACATCTACAGAGCACTTCACCCAACAATAGCACAATACACATTCTTTTCCACTGCACATGGAACATTTTCATGATAGACCATATGTTAGGCCATAAAGCAAGCCTTCATGAATTTAAAAACATTGAAATACTGCAAAGCATCTTCTCAGATCACAATGCTATCAAATTATAAATCAACAATAGGAAGATCAATGGAAAACGAGTAAACACATGGAAACTGAACAACACCCTCCTTAAGAAAGACTTGGTAAGAGAAGAAATAAAAAGTGAAATTGAAAAATTCCTTGAAACAAAGAGAATGAAAACACAACATACCAAAGTCTTTGGGACACAGCAAAAGCAGTGATCAGAGGCCAATTTCTGGCAATAACTGCACACATCAAAAAAGAAGAAAGAACCAAAATCAACACTTTAAATCAACACCTCCAACAGTTAGAAAAAGCCCAGCAAGAAAAACTACAGTCACCAGAAGAAAGGAAATAATCAAGATTCGAGCAGAAATCAGTGAAACAGAAAATAGACAATAGAAAAAATCAACAAGAACAGAAGTTGTTTTTTTGAAAAGATTAATAAAATTTACAAACCATTGACATATTTAACAAAGGAAAGGAGGGAGAGAATACAAATAACAAATGAAATGGGTGACATCACAACAGAACAAACAAATAAAAAGGATAATATCAAGATACTATGAAGAATTGTACTCCAACAAATTTGAAAATCTGGAAGAAATGGACAGATTTCTAGAAACACATCAC
>NW_006936437.1:3132-3537 GCF_000298275.1 Orycteropus afer afer
AGACACATAGACCAAAAATAGATCCATCCACCTATAGTCAGCGAATCTTTGACAAAGGGCCGAAATCCATTAAATGGGGAAGAGAATATTTATTTAACAAATGGTGTTGGCAAAACTGGATATCCATTTGCAGAAAAATGAAAAAAGATCTATACCTCACACCATACACAAAAACTAACTCCAGATGGATCAAAGACTTGAATGTGAAACCTAAAACTATAGAGTTCCTCAAGGAAAAACTAGGGACGAATTTAGGGGCCCTGATATATAGCACAAATAGACTATCAAGCATAACCCAAAATACACAAACAGCAGAAGAGAAACTAGATGAATTGGACCTTCTCAAAATAAAATTTTTATGTGCTTCCAAAGACTTCTCCAAAAGAGTCAAAAGAGAACCTATAG
>NW_006936438.1:0-2756 GCF_000298275.1 Orycteropus afer afer
ATTAAAGAACAATGAAGTATACACAAATCATCTCACAATGTGGATGAGCTTGGAGGACCTTATGCTGAGTGAAATAAGTCAATCACAGAAGGACAAGTATTATATGAGCCCATTACTGTAAAAAGACAAAGAAGGGCTTGCTTGAGGAAAGGAACTCACTTTGTAGATTACTGGGGTGGGGAGGGATGGGAAAGGATTAATTTCAGGCTAGTTGGGGGCCACACACTGACCTGTGTAAGGGTAAGGTTGTTATAGAAAAAGTCTGTGACTACCATGACGATACCAAATTTTGCACATAAGATATAGGTGAGAGATACTAATACCAACCAGTACATCCACAAAACTGCATTACCATTAAAACCAAACACCAAGCTACAGGTAAACACATAAACATCTTAGAAGATCAGATGGGGGGGCTCACTGAACGGGAGTATACTCTAGACCAAGGATCGATTCAGCAGAGGCTAATTTTGCACAGATATCAGTGATACAAAATATCTGCAATCCTTACAGAAACAATAGAAGACAGACACAGAGTAATCCCTCACAGACATCCAGACAGTATGGGAAAGAGATCCAATATATCTACTGGCAAGGGCATTTGGAAGCAATCAACCCTAGGGCACAATGGCCCCTAAAACCATAAGAAATAGATGGTACCCGGCTAACAATGCCAACCACTCAGGAAAGGATCAAATCTGGAGGTCATGGATAGAGTGGAAGGAAATACATGGAACAAAATCCAAAAGCACAATAATGACTAGAATTACTGGTCACATGGAGTCTGGTGAGAGCCCAATATTATGGCCCTGGGATACATTCTGGGCCTGGAACAAAACTTACTCCCAGGCCCTGGCTTTCAGCCCAAAAGTAAACAAAAGGTACACACAGACCACTCTACTCAGGATAATAAACGCCCATACTCTTTGGAAATGCATCCCTTGGAACAATCAACCATGGGGTATCAAAGGGGCAACATTCACACAGAGAATATGCAGGACACAGGAGTGCATAACTATGAGGGGCATGGTGGGGAGGGTTATTGATCAGGGAGGGTAGGGGACTGGGTTAAGTTTGGGGATGGTAAATGGGGAGTGAAACTAAATGTATACATAATGTTGAATGTAAAACAAACTGTCCTCTGTAAACTTTCACCTAAAGCACAATGAAAAAAAAAATTGTTTCTTTTGTAACTGTTTTTTGAGGAGATGCAAAACTAGTAAAGCTTAGAGAGAAATAAAGAGAGGGAGAGCGAGAGACAGAGAGAGAGATTTATCCTAGGAGAATGGCTCACACAGTTATAGAAGCTGGCAAATCCCAAGTTCTTGGATCAAACATCAAGCTGAAGGCGCTTCCTGACTCATACAGCTGCAAGGCTGATGAGCTCAAGTTTAGCAGGCAGTATACTGACTGTTGATGCCAAAGAATGATGAATCCAAGATCACCAGGCTGAATGGTGGATTGTTTGCTCATGGACAGTTGCAGGCAGCACAACAGATCTAGATCCACAGAATAGTTCCTCCTTTTCCAAAAAAAAAAAAAAAAAGATAAAACTCACAGCCATGGAGTCAATTGTGACTCATAGTTACCCTTGCTTGGGTTTCCAAAGCTTTCACTCTACAGAAGTAGATTGCCCAACTTTCCTTCCAAGGAGTGGTTAAAAGTCAAATTCCTTAGGCACTATGCCACCAGATCTCCTGAGGATGTCCATAAATATATTGGAATTAGATCACTCCTCTAGGGAAACTCCCTTTCAATGGATTGGCTGCTCAAACATATACACCCAATGTCATCAAGGGAATAGCTCACATCACCACTGCTTAAACCACTCAGAATTGTGGTCCACCCAAGTTGACAAACAACTCCAACTGTCACAAGTGGGTATTAGCCAGAGTATACCAGAGTGCACTCCTCTAGGATATATCTTAAAACACAAACAAATTTGTTATGATCCCATGAAACTGAAAAGGCTCCTTTTAAGCACAGTCATGTAGCCACAATATGAATTAGGAGACTGGGATTTACAATACCATTTTGCAATTGGATTTACTTGGTTCTTACCTTAGAAAATAGGGCAAGAAGGTATATTTATGTTTTGATAAAGCTATTTATATTTTTTTGCAATACCTCCTGGCCACAATACACTGTGAGGAATCAAGATAAATGGCCAGAAAACAGTAGCCTCTCTTATAAGACCATTTTACAAGTGAATCTGTTTTGCAAAAGACAAGGAAAGGGAAGAGAGAGTTCAAAGACCCCAAAGAAAAATCCTTTTTTTCTTAAAGGCTGGGCAAAGGAAGTATTTGTTCAAAACTTCACTTTGTCTGACAGTACTATCAACACCCGAGATGTCATCCCCAAAAGGCTCTCCAAACATGTGCCAAACAGATCCTTCACTTTATGATACCCGGGGGCTGATATGCCACTCCTTGTAAGAGAACTGGTGGGACCTCCATGAGCCCAGGCAAGGACAAGTATGCCCCCTATTCTAACCTAACTCCTAAAACTGTCAGACCTAATCCCCTAGGATTTTATTTATTTATTTTCCTTTTATCCCTATGGAAGTGTGAAAGTTAGGATCACAATTCTGTAAGACTTAGATCTGGAAGTAAATTATATCCCCTGTGGCAATTGTGGATAAGTTGTTCTCTTTGAAGCAGGTGTTGTTGTTGTTGTTATGTGCCGTCGAGTCGGCCCCGACTCATAGTGACCCCTCCTTGGGTTTCCGAGGCAGTATCACTACGGAAGTAGGATTG
>NW_006936439.1:0-2484 GCF_000298275.1 Orycteropus afer afer
AACCCTGGGGCTGACTGCTCTTCTGTCCGGGTTCAAGGCTTTTATCCCCTTTCTCCTGCTCTTCTGGCCTGCTACTCTGGGCGGGCCTGAGTTTCCCCTCCTCACCTAATCCCTTCGGCTGACTGCTCTTCTGTCCGGGTTCAAGGCTTTTATCCCCTTTCTTCTGCTCTTCCGGCCTGCTACTCTGGTGTCCCTGCGTTGTCTCTCTTCACCTGTAACCCTGGGGCTGACTCTTCTTCTGTTCAGGTTCAAGGCTTTTATCCCCTTTCTCCTGCTCTTTCGGCCTGCTGCTCTGGCGTCCCTGCGTTGTCTCTCCTCACCTACTATACTCTACTATAGAGTAATATGTGATAAATAAAAAGGAGCTCTGGTGGTGTAGTGCCTAAGGCATTTGACTGTAAACCTGAAGGCTGGTGGTTCAAACCTACTAGCCACTCCATGGAAGGAAAATTGGGCAATCTATACTTCTGTAAAGATTTACCATCTCAGAAATCCAAAGGGGGTCACTAAGAGTTGGAATCATGATAAATATAGTTGTAAATTGATTAAATGTAATATTTCTTAGCTTATACGAATACTAATAACAAAATTGTTTTTTGAAATCTTTCTCCATGAAATTATAACATTATTAGTAATAGAACAGAAGGCTTTTTCTATTTTTCTCCTTTAATTACTACTTCATTCTCAAAAAAGTTATTGATAGAGGCTCACAAATACGGATTACCTTAACATTGTAGCTAAAACACCAGAAAATTTGACACAATCAGTGACAATAAAAACACCAGCCACAACAAACACAATGGTGCTTGTAATGTGTGAAGATAAAACCGTGGGATTTGAAGTGTCACTGTAGTTGGTTAATAATGACAGCTCTTACTATAGCATATTAAAAGGTTCAAAAGTAAATTAGCATAGAGTTTTAATATTGTAAGTATTCTGAATATAGCCATCAGTCTGTATTGCATCTCAAAATGAAAGAAACAAAAATCCTCACAACTGGACAAGTAAACAACATCATGGTGAATGGAGAAAAGATTAAAGTTGTCAAGGATTTAATTTTACTTGGATCCACAATGAATGCTCATGGAAACAGCAGTTAAGAAATCAAACGGCATTTTGCATTGGGCAATTCTTCTGCAAAAGACCTCTTTAAAAGTGTTAAGAAGCAAAGATGTCTCTTTCAAGACTAAGGTGTGCCTGACCCAAGCCATGGTGTTCTCAATCACCTTTTATGCATATGAAAGCTGGACAATGAATAAGGAGGAACAAAGAGGAATGTATGCCTTTGAATTATGGTGTTGGCAAAGAATACTGAATATACCATGGAATGCCAGAAGAAAAAACAAATCTCTCTTAGAGGAAGTACAGCCAGAATGCTTCTTAGAAACGTGGATGGCAAGACTTTCTCACATACTTTGGACATGTTATCAGGAGAGACCAGCCAGTCCTTGGAGAAGGACATCATGCTTGGTAAAATAGAGGGTCATCAAAAAACAAGAAGAGAATCAACTAGATGGATTGCCATAATGGCTGCAATAATGGGCTCAGACATACAACAATTATGCGGATGGCACAGGACCAGGCAGTGCTTCATTTTGTTGTACATAGGGTCACTATAAGTTGGAAATGACTTGATGGCACCTAACAATCTAATTGATACATGTGTGCTTTGTTGTTGTTAGGTGCCGTTGAGTTGGCTTCAACTCATATCGACCCCATGTGCAACAGAATGAAACACTTCCTGGTCCTGTGCCAGTCTCACACTTGCTATACTTGATCCCATCATAGCCACTGTGACAATCCATCTCGTTGAGGGCTGTCTCATTTTTTGCTGACTCTTCACATTGTGGTGGTGGTGTTATGTGCCATCGAAGTTGCTGAGGCAGTATCACTATGGAAGTAGATTGCCCAACCTTCCTTCCGAGGAGTGGCTGGTGGGTTTGAACTGCCAGCCTTCTGGTTAGCAGTCAAGTGCCTTAGTCACTATGCTACCAGAGCTCCCACTCTTCATATTACCAAGTATGATATCCTTCTCCAGGGAATGTCCCTTCTGACAATATGACCAAAGAAGGTGTCGGGCTATTTTTGCTTCTAAGGAGCATTTGGCTGCACTTCTTCCAGGACAAATTTGTTCGTTCTAGCAGTCTATGGTACTTTCTGTATTCTTCACCAATACCACAACTCAAAAGCATCAACTTTATGCTTATGAAAAATGCTTTGGTTGTTATAACTAACTAAAGGAATATTTTAATAAAAATAATAAATTTCTGCTGAAATGCTTCATGAAAACTGTGGTGTGACCCTTTCCAACAGTGTCACCTGGTGCAGTCTGCAACCTCTATACACTGCTAATTATGCTACTCACTAACTGGAACTTTATCTTGCTGAATTTCAGAGTTCTGATTTGTAAGTGAAAGAGTTTAGTTAGAATAATCATCACTAGCTTTTTCTACACTGAAAACATATTTAATACTTTTTCATACT
>NW_006936440.1:0-699 GCF_000298275.1 Orycteropus afer afer
CACTGAGGGATGTTCCTAGGTATCGCCACCCCAAATAAAACATATGTCCACACAAAAACATGTACATGTATATTCTTAGCAACATATTCATAATATGCAAATGTGAAAATAACCTAAATATCCACCAACTGATGAATGGATACAATAAGAGGAGGTATATCCCTACAGTGGAGTATTATTCAGCCATGAAAACGAATGAGGTGCTGAAACATGTGATAACATGGATGAACCTTAAAAACATTATGTTAAGTGAAGGAAGCCAGCCACAAGAGACCACGTATTCAGAATAGAAAATCCAGAAACAGTTATAGTTGTCTGGGGCTGAGGCAGGTAAGAGGGTAGCAAGTTTGGGGAATGGCTGCTAATATGTACAAGGTTTCTTTTCTATAGGTTTTAAAAGGTCTAACATTAGACTGTAGTGATGGTTGCACAACAGTGAATATTCTAAAACCCACTGAAATGTACACTTTAAATGGATGATTTTATGGTATGTGAAATAGATCTCAATAATTCAATGTTTTTTAATTCAGTGGATGGGTTATGTAACAAAAACGATTAAACTAAGTAGTGTAAGAAGACCTCTTAAAACTAAATTAGGTACAGCGGACTCTCAATAACTGCCCACGTGTTTGCACTCCCTCCACCCCTGCTTCAATGGTATTTAGCTCAGTAACATACACTCCACCTTCATATCTCAGC
>NW_006936440.1:2364-2927 GCF_000298275.1 Orycteropus afer afer
GACTCATGGACACCCTATATATTCCAGATTAGAATTGAGCTCCATGCTTTTGTGGCTGAGTCACTATGAGTCTGTCAGCAGCAAAAAAAAAAAAATCTTGACAGGAGCATTATTTCCAGGCCTTTCTTCTGTGGTGCCACTGGGTGGGATCAAGCTGCCGTCCTTCTATTAGCAACTATGTGCAAACAATTTGTAGCCACCCAGTGAAAAATCCTACTCAATATCAAATCCTTTAAGTTGTTTGAAATTCTTTTGCTCCAGGCACCCTTGTGCAAAATTAATGTTCTTTCCTCTAGGTTCCTATCATTGGTGTTGTTAGGTGCCATCAAGTCAACTCCAACTCATACCAACCCTACGTACAACAGAACAAAACACTGCCCGGTCCTGTGCCAGCCACACAATCCTTGCCATATCTGAGCCCATCGTTGCAGCCACTGTGTCAATCCATCTCATTGAGGGCCTTCCCCTTTTTTTGTTGCCCTCCCTCCACTTTACCAAGCGTGATATCCTTCACCAGGGAACAGTCTCTTCTGACAACATGACTAAAGTAGGTGAGATGAAAT
>NW_006936441.1:0-973 GCF_000298275.1 Orycteropus afer afer
ACTTTGCTGGTTTTTGTGTTTCTCTAGAGAACCCAATCCAACACAACCAGAAAGATGTTTACTTATTGAAGATGTTTTATAGACTATGCACAAGCATTCAATTGTGTGGATCATAACAAGCCATGGATAACATTGAGAAGAATGGGAATTCCAAAACACTTGATTGTGCTCATCAGGAAGCTGTAAATAGACCAGGAGGCTGTCCTTTGAACAGAACAAGGGGATACTTACTTCATGGTTTAAAATCAGGAAGGGAGTGAGTCAGGGTTGTATCCTTTCACTGTTCTTATTCAGTCAGTATGTTGAACAAATAATCTGAGAAGCTGGACTATAAGAAGAGGAATGTAGCATCAAGATTGGAAGAAGACTCCTTAACAACCTGAGATATGCAGGTGACACAACCTTGCTTGCTGACACTGAGGATGACTTGAAGCACTTACTGATAAAGATTAAACACTTCAGTTTGCAGTATGGATTACATCGCAAAATAAAGAACATAAAATCCTCACAATAGGACCAATAAGCAGCATCACAATAAATGGAAAAAAGACTGAAATTCTTAAAGATTTCATATTTCCTGGTTCCACAATCAACAACAATGGAAGCAGCAGTCAAGACATCAGACAACATATTGCACTGGGCAAATCTGCTGCAAAAGACCTCTTTCAAAGATGTCTCCTTGAAGACTAAGGTGCACTGAACCCAATCCTTGGTATTTTAAATTGACTTATATGCTCATGAGAGTTAGATAATGAACAAGGAAGACGGAAGAAGAGTTGATGCTTTTGAGTTGTGGTGTTGGCAAAGAATACTGGAAGCACCATCGACTGCCAAAAGAACAAATAGCTCTGTCCTAGAAGAAGTGCAGCCAGAATGCTCCTTGTAAGTCAGAATGGCCAGACATCATCTGACCTACTTTGGTCATGTTGTCAGAAGGGACCATTCTCTGGAGAAAGATAGCATGCTTGGTAAA
>NW_006936441.1:1348-2672 GCF_000298275.1 Orycteropus afer afer
TTTTTTTTGCCATTTTCTAAGTTGAAAAATGGTGTCTCAATATGCTTTTAACGTTCATCATTAAGACTAAGACTGAACATGTCTACATGCTTCAGAACAATTCATTTTTCTTTTCTGTTAACTTTGCATTTAGAGACTCCGTCTATTTAAACATTGGGCTATTTACTGGTCTTTTCTTCCTGACTTATAAGAGCTTTTCATATATTAACACAAAATGTTTTTTCTCTAGTATAAATTCCAAATATTTCTCTCAGCTTCTCATTTGCCTTTATACTATTTGTAATGTTTTTCCATGTCAAAATTTATATTATCTGTAGTTACTTCATCAATATGAGAAAATTATCATAAGATACAAATAGAAGACATTTGAATTAGATATGAAGAAGCTTTAACAAAAAGAGGTTGTCTTTAAATTGATTTGCGGTAGTTTTCTGAGTATCTTTTAATTGAGATCTTTTAAACTATAATAAAATAAATTTCATAGTCTTTGAATATATCCTCTTTGAAATCAGCTAGATTAGATGACATTTTGGGATCCCATTTGGTTCTATGGACATGAATATTATGTAAGGACACATTGGATAATATAACATCCTCCAAAATACCACAGAGATTATTTATTCTGTTCTCAATGTGCCTATTAGGAAATGGGGACTGAGAGGTGAAGCAATTTGTAATTCCCAAAAAAATGAATGAATGTCAGCATTAGGATGCGGTTGCCCAAGACATGGCTTTACTGCCAATGTCATCACCAACATTTTCACTAACTCCCTCATGCTGAGTTCTCTCTCTCAAGTTGAAAACAACACTAAACAATGATGAACTAAAAAAAAATAATAAATAAAAAATAAACCACTTATGCTGAAGCCCAACTGATTTGGAAATCTCTCCTCTGAAAGTTTCATATGATTTGGACTTTTGTAACATTCAAATCAACAAAAAAAAGGCATATATACAACAGACTTGAAAACTTTTGAAATGAGGATCTCTAAGCAACATATACTAAAATGAAATGTCTAAAGACTTGGAGTTAGAAAATCAAAAGGGAAGAACACGCTCAACATTTCTCAAGCTGAAAGAACTGAGGAAAAAATTTAAACCTCGAGTTGCAATATGGAAAGACTCTTTGGGCAAAATATTGAATGATTCAGGAAACAGCAAAAGAAGATGGAAGGAACGCACAGAGTCACTGTACCAAAAAGAACTGGTAGATCTTCATCCATTTCAAGAGGTGCCATGTAATCAAGAACCAATGGTACTGAAGTAAGAAGTTGAAGCTTCATTGAAGGAATTGGTAAAGAACAAGGCTCCAGGAATTGATGGA
>NW_006936442.1:0-786 GCF_000298275.1 Orycteropus afer afer
ATCTTCAACTATCACAACATCTATGAGGTCTAGTTAGTGGAATGTGTTATTTAGATCTTCTGTATCTTTGTTAAGTTTCTTTCTAGTTGTTCTGTCCTTCACTGAAAGTGATACTATTATTGTGAAGGTGTCTCATTTTCAATTCTGTTAAAGTTTGATTTATGTACTTTGGAATCTTTCATTGGGTACACATATATTTACTTGGTTATATCCTCTTGTCTTATCTTGCAAAGACCTGGAGTTAGAAAACCAAAAGGGAAGAACACGCTCAGCATTTCTCAAGTTGAAAGAATTGAGAAGAAAATTTAAGCCTCGAGTTGCCATATTGAAAGATTATATGGGCAAAATATTGAATGATGCAGGAAACATCAAAAGAAGATGAAAGGAATACACAGACTCACTGTCCCAAAAAGAACTGGTTGATCTTCATCCATTTCTGGAGGTGGAATATGATCTAAAACCAATGGTATTGAAGGAGGAAGTAGAAGCTGTAATGAAGGAATTGGCAAAGAACAAGGCTCCAGGAATTGACGGAATATCCATTGAGATATTTCAACAAGCAAATGCTGCACTGGAGGCACTCACTTGGTTATACCAAGAGATATGGCAAACTGACTGGAAGAGATCCATATTTGCACACTTTCCAAAGAAAGGTGATCCCACAGAATGTGGAAATTATAGAACAATCTCCTTAATATTGCACACAAGTAAGATCTTACTGAAGATAATTCAAAAACAGTTGCAGCAGTATATTGACAGAGAATTTCCAGAGGTGCAAGCTGGATT
>NW_006936442.1:2071-2927 GCF_000298275.1 Orycteropus afer afer
AATTCACATAGCTTGGTTCTACAATCGATGCCAATGGAAGCAGCAGTCAGGACATTAGATGACATATAGCACTCGGCAGGTCGGCCACGAATGAACTCTTTCAAGTGCTGAGGAGCAAGAATGTCTCCTTGAGGACTAGCGTGCACCTGACACAAGACATGCTACTTTCAGTCACCTCGTATGCATATGAGAGCTGAACAATGAATAAGGAAGACCAAAGAAGAGTCAATGCTTTTGAGTTGTGATGCAGGTGAAGAATGCTGAAAGTACCATGGACTACTAGAAGAACTAACAGATCTGTCCTAGAAATGCTCCTGAGAAGCAAGAATGGCCAGACTTCATCTCACCTATTTTGGTCATGTTATCAGAGAGGATGTCATGCTTGGTAAGGTGAAGGGTCAACGAAAGAGGGGAAAGGTGTTCAACAAGACTGATTGACATGGTGGCTGTGACAATGGGCTCAAGTATAGCAAGGATCATGGAGCTGGCATGGGATCAGGTGATGCTTCATTCTGCTGTGTATGGGGTTGCTATGAGTCGGAAATGCCTCGATGGCAGCTAACAACAACAACAATCCTCTTGTCTGATTGACCTTTTAATCATTATATAATGTCCTTCCTTGTCTCCTTTGCTAGTTTTGACTTAATTTCTGTTTAATCAGAAGTTAATATTGCCACTCCTGCTCTTTTTTGGTTGGTATTTCTTTCTCTTTTTTTAAAATTTTTTATTAAATATTCTTTTTTTGTTTTTAGGTTTATTTATTTTTTTATTGTGATTTGGGTGAAGATTTACAGAGCAAATTCACTTTCCATACAGCAGTTCACATACACTTTGTCTTATGACATTGACCACAGTT
>NW_006936443.1:0-719 GCF_000298275.1 Orycteropus afer afer
CTATGGAAGTAGATTGCCCAGTCTTCCTTCTGAGGAGTGGCTGGTACGTTTGAACCACCAGCCTTCTGGTTAGCAGTCAAATGCCTTAAGAAACTATGCCCAATGATTAGCCCACTATGACACCTGAGATCCATGCTATGCTTAGTTATTGGGTAATACTATTCTTAATTACACTTTCAGCAGTATATTAATGTTTAAAATGAAAGTTTTGATTTTAATGCCGAAGAGCTGTTTCCCAAACTGCCCTATCCAAACTTGATAGACTATTAAAACTGCTAATATAATGAGAAAAGATCATATCTTCAATTTTGTTTTATATAATATTAAGGATTAGTTTTTACTTCTCACTAAATATTCATGATAATAATGTATAAAATGGAGTTTGCAGAGAATGAGGGTACAGCTGTTTAAGTTTATAATATAAGAAATTTTTAGTATCTTAAACCTGAAAAAACTCTTATAGTTTTCTAATTAGGCCACCAGGAATTTGCATAATTCCATTGAAATAATTATTTTTAAAAATCTAAGACATTATGTTGATAGTCCATTAAAGCCTTTTGGAAAATTGAGAATATCACTTTTAATACTTACATACTATAATTTTAATCCCAATTTGAAAGCAAAACAGTAATAAATAAATAAATAGTTTTATAGTCCCTTCAAAAAAAAGTACTGATTTTTTTGAATGGCTAAGGATTGCATTGGAATATATAATAGAC
>NW_006936443.1:819-2371 GCF_000298275.1 Orycteropus afer afer
TCTGGTAGCATAGTGCCTAAGGCACTTGACTGCTAACCAGGAGGCTGGCGGTTCAAACCCACCAGCCACTCCTCGGAAGGAAGGTTGGGCATTCCTACGATGGCAAATAACAACCACAACAAGCAATGGTTGGCAGTTCAAACACACAAGAGCCTCCCTGGAAGACAAGTGAGCTGATATGCTTCTGAAAGGTCACAGTCTTGAGTTGGAACAGTTCTATGCTGCACACCTGGGGTCACTCTGAGTCTGAATCAATGTGAGAGCAATGAGCAGTAGTAAATATAATTTTGAAAGTAATGGACTGCATTTTTTCATATCTATCTTTCAGGTCACTACCATTCGTAAGTTCTTCGTTTTGGCCAGATTCCTATAACTGATTTTATTGAACAACAATCTTTTGAAAATTAACTATATAGACTATTTCTTAGTTTTAGATTTACAGAAAAGTTGGGTAGATAGTACACATAGTTTCAGTATACACCAATATGCTACAAAGTTCCTTCTATCATTAACATTTTGCATTAGTTTGCAACATGTGTTATCATTAATGCAAATATATATATATATATATATATATATATAAAATTACATTTTATTAAATAAAAGTTCATAGTTCACATTATGATTCACTTTTTGAGTTACACAGTTATAGAGTTCTGGATTTTGAATTTTGACCAATGATTGTCTACCACTATATTATCATACAGACTAGTTTTAACATCCTAAAAATCCCCTCTACTTCATCTATTCTTCTCCAAACCTCTCAGGAACCTCAGTAAACCCTGAGCTTTTTATAGCCTCTCTAGTTTTGCCTATTCCAGAATGGTACATAGTAGGAATCATGCACTATGCAGACTTTTCAATCTAACTTCTTTGAGTTTCTAAAATGGATTTAAGGCTTTTCTATGTCTGTCTTGTTTATTTTTATTGCTAAATAATACTCCATTATATCAATGTGTCACAGTTTCAGTTTCTTTATCCATTCACCAATTGAAAGGTATTCTGGTTGCTTCTAGTTTTGGGGAATTATTAATAGAGCAGATATAAATGTTATATGCAGTTTTTTGTTGTGTGGATGTATTTAGCTCATTTTAGTAAATAACTAGGGACATGATTTCTGAATTATATGCTACGATTGTGTTTAGCTTTGTAAGAAATCGCCAAACGCTGTTGTACAATGTGGCTATACCATTTTGCATTTCCACAATCAATGAATGAAATGTCTCTTTTTGACACCTTCTCTCCAACATATGGTATTGTGAGTGCTTTGGATATTATCAGCCCTGCTCTGCATATTATCTGCCTGGTCGTACATCATCCTCATGATTGTTGCTATGCTTGAGCCCATCATCACAGCCATTGTGCCAATCCATCTCACTGAGGGTCTTCCCCTTCTTCAGTGACCCTCAACTTTACCAGCATGATATCCTTCCCCAGGGATGCTAACAATGTGACCTTCCCCTTGTAACAATGTGACCAAACTACTACATGAGACTAAGTCTGACCATTCTTACCCATTCTTACTTTTAAGGAGTCTTCCAGCTCTATTTCT
>NW_006936444.1:0-584 GCF_000298275.1 Orycteropus afer afer
ACACACCACACACCACACACATCCATACTTATATACCACACACACTCCACACACATCCACTTCCTCAGAGCACGCCAAGGCCGTGCCACCACACAACTCGTCATCAGTGGGGTCATCAACCCAGAGAGCAAGCCAAAGCTGTCACTCACACCACACACACACTCACCACACACACACCACACACTAACACACCACACACCACACACATCCATACTTATATACCACACACACTCCACACACATCCATTTCCTCTGAGCACGTCAAGGCCGTGCCACCATGTAGCTTATCATCAGTGGGGTAGTCGACCCTGAGGACGAGCCAAAGCTCTTACTCACACATACCACACACACACTCCCACTCACACCACATACACTCCAATATAAAACACACATACCACACGCACACTGCACACACATCCATACTCACACAACATACACTCAAACATAAAACACACACACCACACGCACACTCCACACATCCATACTCACACACACCATACACAAACACATACCACATACACACACTCACATACATGCACACACTGGAGCTTATTCCTTCAGCATGGCTTTTGCAGTGAACCATGT
>NW_006936444.1:1544-2700 GCF_000298275.1 Orycteropus afer afer
CCTCCTTGGGTTTCCAAGGCGGTATCACTACGGAAGTAGATTGCCCAACCTTCCTTCTGAGGAGTGGCTGGTGGGTTTGAACCGACAGCCTTCTGGTTAGCAGTCAAGTGCCTTAGGCACTAAGCCACCAAGAGCTCCTCATCAAAGACCTTAGGGGTTTGAAAATTCTCTCCCCACATGTCTTTCTGAGTCCTTCCGCTTTCTGCCAGCTTTGTATCCCTGGTTGCTTCTTGGACTGTTTGCACCTGTGTGCAGTCTTCTCTAAGCTAATATTCTGTCAAGAAGTGCTGGTGGCACAGTAGTTAAGCGCTCCGCTGCTGAAGAAGGGTCAGTGGTTTGAGCCCACCAACCGCTCCGCGGGAGAATAGGCCTGGTGCTCTCCCAGGACGACTGTTGTTGTTGTGTGTTGATCCAGACTCATAGCAGCCCCTTAGGAAAGTGTAGAACTGCCCCGTAGGGTTTACAGACTGTCATCTTTGTGGGAGCAGACGGCCAGGTAGAGGTCACGGCCTTGGCAACCCTGTGAAGTAGCTCTCTGCCCTTCAGGGTCACTGTGAATCAGAATCCACTCGATGGCGCACAACAGGAACAACGTTCTGTCAGCGGGATCCAACTGGCTTTTACATTAGCCTCCCACTCCTCGGAAGGAAGGGTGGGCAATCTACTTCCGTAGAGATACCGCCTTGGAAACCTAAGGAAGGGTCGCTCAGAGTCGGGGCTGACTCGACGGCAGTGAGTTTGATTTGGTTTGTAGCTATTTGTAGATTTAAAAAAAAATTTTTCATAATCTCTCACTTTCTTAATTGACAGTGATAGAGTTATGCCGCTAGTATGACCTCTAAAAAGTCGTCTCAAATCCTGCCCTTCCTACAGCCTTGCCGTAAGTGATACCACAGCTGTCCGTGTTCTGTGTGATCCTCACCTGTGCTGCAGCCCCCTGTCAGGTGTAACTGCTCGTGTTATCTGTTCGGGGCTTGAGCAAGGCACGGAAAGATGTGTGAGATTCTCTGGCACACCCGGAACACGCGACACTCACCCAGAATCTTCAAGGACAACCAGTGGGCACAAACTGTGTGCAACACACTGGCTCCCACCTTAGACAAAGGAGGCGGAGTCCCCATCCGAGCTGCAGAGCTAAGACATGAACACGGACCAA
>NW_006936445.1:0-514 GCF_000298275.1 Orycteropus afer afer
AGTGTTATCTTATATCTTATATGATAAGATATAGTGTTATCTATATCTATGTTATGATAAGAGCTGCCTTATCAGAGTAGAACCAACCTTAGTGACATGGATAAAATAAAGCTTTCGGGATCTCCATTTGCTGACATGGCATGACTCAAATTGAGGAGAAATAGCTGCAAACATCCATTAATAATCAGAACAAGGAATGTACGAAGTATGAATCTAGGAAAACAGGAAGTTGTCAAAAATGAAATGGAATGCATAAAGATTGATATCCTAGGCATTAGGGAGCTGAAATGGACCAGTTTTGGCCAAGTTGAATCTGACGACCATAGGATCTACTATGCCGGGAATGACAATTTCAAGAGGAATGGCATGGCATTCATCATCACAAACAATGTTTCAAGATCTACCCTGAAGTAAATGCTGTCAGAGTTAGGATAATATCCATATGGAGCTGATTGTGGAACAGACCATCAACTTCTCATAGGCAAGTTCAACTTGAAGTTGAAGACAATTAAAA
>NW_006936445.1:1426-2751 GCF_000298275.1 Orycteropus afer afer
TGGATTCTGAAGAGGACTTGGGATGAGGGATATCATTGCTGATGTCAGATGGATCTTGGCTAAAGGTAAAGAATACCGGAAAGATGTTTACTTATGTTTTATTGACTATGCAAAAGCATTTGATTGTGTGGATCATAACAAATTGTGGATAACATTGAGAAGAATGGGAATTCCAGAACACTAATTGTACTCATGAGGAACCTGTACATAGAACAGGAGGCTGTCGTTCAAACAGAACAAGGGGACACTGGATGGTTTAAAATCAAGGAGAGAGTACATCAGGGTTGTATCTTTTCCCCATACTTAATCAATCTATATGTTGAGCAAATAATTTGAGAAGCTGGACTATATGAAGAATGTGGCATCAGGATTGGAGGAAGAATCATTAACAACTTGTGATATGCTGGCGACACAACTTTTCTTGCTGAAAGTGAAGATGACTTGAAGCACTTACTGATGAAGATTGGAGAGTACAGTCTGCAGTATGGGTTACATCTCAATATGAAGAAAACAAAAATCCTTACAACTGGACCTATAAGCATCATCATGATAAGTGGAGAAAAGATTAAAGTTGTCAAAGACTTCACCTTGCTTGGTTCTACAATTGGTGCCAATGGAAGCAGTGGTCAGGACATCAGATGATGTATAGCACTGGGCAAATCAGCTGCAAAGGATCTCTTTCAGGTGCTGAAGAGCAAAGATGTCTCCTTGAGGACTAAGGTATTTTCAGTCACCTAATATGCCTGTGAGAGCTGGATGACGAATAAAGACAGAAGAAGAATTGATGCTTTCAAGTGTTGGTGTTGGTGAAGAATGCTGAAAGTACCATGGACTGCTAAAAGAGCTAACAGGTCTGTCCTGGAGTAAGTGCACCCAGAATGCTCCTTGAAGGCGAGAATGGACAGACTTCATCTCACCTTCTTTGGTCATGTTGTCAGAAGGGACCATTCTCTGGAGAAGGATATCATGCTTGGTAAGGTCCACGAAAGAGGGGAAGGCCTTCAATGAGATGGATTGACACAGCGGTGGCAGCGATGGGCTTGAGTATGGCAAGGATCGTGGAGCTGGTGCAGGACTGGGCAGTCTTTTGTTCTGCCATGCATAAGGTTGCTATGAGTCAGACACGACTCAACCGCACCTAACTACAACAACAACAAAAATTGAATAATCAAATGTCTATCAACAGGAGAATGGATAAACAACTTGTGGAATAGTCATACATTGGAATACTGTTATTATTGTTGCTTGCTATTGAGTTGGCTCTGACTCACAGCAACCCCATGGACAGCATAACAGAATTTTGCCTGGTCTTTTCTCATCTTCAT
>NW_006936446.1:0-2754 GCF_000298275.1 Orycteropus afer afer
CTTCTGCCTAGTCCGCCATCTTGCCAGAGTTCACATTCTTGCATGTTTATAATAAACAGCCAACATAGGGGTTTTTATGACAAACTACATTTCATTCTTGCTTTTACACTGTGACTTTTTTTTTTCCTCTTAAACTTTTGTCCAGTTAGATCTTTTGAAGAGTGAGCAGATTATGTTTCAGGTAATTTAAATATTAATCTAGTAGTTACGTGTTCCAATACAGGGTGGCAAAGACTAAGGAAAATCAACTATGTTGCTGTTAGCTGCCACTGACTCATGGTGACCCATTCATAGTGGAACAAAATGCTGCCCGGTCCTGCGCCCTCCTCATAATTGACTGGGGGTTAGACAGTTGTGATCAGTAGGGTTTTTATTAGCTGAATTTTGGAAGCAGATCACCAGGCCTGCCTTCCTTGTTTCTTTCTAGAAGCTCCACTGAAATCTGTTCAGTATCATAGCAACACAAGCCAGTTGGATGGTGGTTGTGCATAAGATGCACTGCCCAAGAACTGAACTTGGATCTGCTGCATGGAAGGCAAGAATTCTATTACTGAAGCACCAGTATGCCCCAAATCAACTATATGTTCCTAAAAACTGAGCTTGTAATTCTACTTGTGACTCAGGGACTTAGGGGCTTTGGATGGCTCATGTCATTGTTTGGTCCTGATATCCATGTCCTTCCCTAGCGTTAACATCTTTATGCTCTTTTCAATCCTCAAGACCTCAGGATCTCTCCAGGTGCCTCTACATTGCACTAGGAATCCAACTACAGCCTTGAATTAGGTTTTGGGGTTGATAACTTGGGTGCTGAGATCCTGGTTGGAGCTTTTTGCCAGACCCAAGGAAGCAATTGATGTCATTGGACTCTAGAATATGACTGGAGTCTTCCTTTTCCACCAGACTTTTGGGGAGGGCTTCTTGTTCTCTGGGATCCTGGCCCAGAACTGGGGAAGAACTTGCTGTGTGGGAAGAATAATAGAAAACAGGGAAGCTCTGGGAAAAGCTGCCATGGACGTACATACTCTCTCACCTCCATTTTTGTTGCATTTTATCCTATTCTCCACCCTTTTTTTTTTTAAATTCAAGACCCACTGGTCTGGTAGAACTTGGAACAGTCTATAGTCTCAGCAAGTCCCAGCTCTCTTCTCCTTCTCCTGTCCATATTCAGGTACACCATGCCTTGAACTTGATCTTTCTGCTGTCCAGCTGTGAACCAAGATCTGTTTCCGCATCTTTCTTGTTTCTATAGCCATCTCCTTCTATTTCTGCTCAGGCCATTGGTCTGATTTCCCCTTCCTGTGCTCCACTGCCTGTGTCATCAGTGGTGTTTGCCTGTCCAATTTGGTCTGACTTGAAAGTCTAGGCTGAGCTGTTTTTGTTGTCTTTCTCAATCTGTCTCCCTCCCACTACCACCAGAATAAAATCTGTTCACCAGATACCTCCGGTCGTCTCCTAAAATGCACCAGTCTTTCTCTCTCCAGTCTTGGAAAAAGCAGATAAGTACATGGAAGTACCTGCCGTCCTTGTCAGATGTTGTGATGATTATATAACTGTCTACTTCAACCCCCAGCTCTTGCAAACTTGATTTAGAAGAACTAATTTAGGATTAGACACTCTCTGTCTCTGGGCTTTTCTTTGTTAGTTGTCATAAAGTGTAGGCTCTGACTCATGGTGACCTATGGACAACAGAAAGAAACATTGCCAGGTCCTGTATCATTTTCATTATCATTGGAAAGCTTGAGTTCATTGTTGCAGCTACTGTGAATTTTAAGTGTCTCCAAGGAGTCTCTGGACTCCTTTTGTGGTGCAAAGAGTTAAGTGCTAGAGCACTAACTAAAAGATTGTCAGTTTAATTGAAAGATTGGTGCCTCAGAAGTAAGGTCTGGCAATCTGTTACTGAAACTTCATATCCTTGAATACCCAGTGGAGCAGTTCTACTCTGTACCCATGGGTCAGAATCTACCTGAGGGCAACTAACAACAGTAACCCAACCTAGGGCACTCATATTCCAGTACTACATCATACAATATTCTGTGATCCATAGGGCTTTCATTGGGTAATTTTTAGACATGGATCACCAGGCATTTCTTCCTAGTCTATGTCGGGGAAACTCCATTGAAACCTGTCCACCAGTGACCCTGCTGGTATTTGAAATACTGTTGGTATAGCTTCCAACATCATAGCAACACGTATACTACCACAGAACAAGCTGACAGGTGGTGGTTGGCATTTTTAAGAAGATTAATTTGTAAAGCTTCATTGTTGAGCTGATCTAGTTTTAATGGATTCCAGATGGGCCTATGATCTTGTTTTGAGTGCTTAGTTATTGATCAGGCACAATACTGAGACACTTTACAAGCTTTATCTATCTCATTCATGCTTCATACTAACCCTGTGAGGTGAGACCAACCTATTATTATCCTTGTTCTGTAGATAAGAAAATTCACCTCAGTTTTGACTCTAGTAAAATCCAAGATTTTACTATTCTGTTCAGGGTATAACAGATACACATAGGATACTGTTCAGGGTATAATAGATAATCTTAGTAACCATTCTTTTTTTTGTGTGTGTGTGTGTGATTTTGGTGAAGATTGACAGCAAATTCACTTTCCATACAGCAGTTCACATATACTTTCTCATGTCATCGACCACAGTTTACCACAATGCAACAGCTCCCCTCCCACTTCCTCCCCATAGTTAGCTCTTCCTAGTGTCCATCCCTCCATACACTCCTGCCCCCTGAGCTGTCTCTGT
>NW_006936447.1:0-934 GCF_000298275.1 Orycteropus afer afer
GTTTTCTCTGTAGAAATGCACGTAACTATACTATAAATCTTTATTCATTTAGTAAGCCACATTAACTCATGTCTTAAAATTTCCTCTAAATATCTCACATAATCGGTCCCCACTGTCAAATATTGATGATGTACTTCTATTTTACAAAGGATTTTAAACATGAATAGATGCTGAATTTTATCAAATGCCTATTCTGTATCCATTGACATGATCAAGAGGCAGAAGTGATTCAGTCGTTGAATTCTCACCTTCCATGGACAGCTACCACCTACATGCCAATGGAGGCATGTGTGCTGCTATGACACTGAACAGGTTTCAGTGGTGCTATCAGACTAAAACAGACTAGGAAGAAAGGCCTGGCAATCTGATTTTGAAAATCCAACCACCAAAAACCCTATGGATCACAATGATCAGATCCCATTGTGCATGGGGTCACCATGAGTTGGCAGCTAACTCAATGGTAGGTAACAACAACTGAAAGAATCATATCTGCCGCCTAATTCCATTAAGTATGGTTAATACTACTGACAGTTTTTCTAATTTCATTCCAAGTTTACATTCCTATTATTTAATTTTAGTCTAAGTTTACATTCCTATAATGAATACAACTTGGTCAGAATACTTTTATATATTGCTGGATTTGATTTGCTATTATTTCAATTTTTCCATTTATATTCATAAGGAAACTGGCCTATAATTTTCTTTTAAGATATCCTTGTCATGTTTAGTACTGATGTTATAGTGGCTTGAAACAACTGAGCAGTGTTCGTCTTTGTTATTTTATGGAAATTGGTAAGACTAGTTTCATTTCTTCCTTAAAGTTCAATTGTATCAAAAAAGGAATCCTAATGAAAATTAGAAAATATTTTGAACTGAATGATAATGTAAATAAACTATCAAAACTTGTGGGATGCATTTAAAGCTGTGCTTAAGG
>NW_006936447.1:1699-2748 GCF_000298275.1 Orycteropus afer afer
GAGACATTGTTTTGAGAAAATACACTGCAAAAGACCTCTTTAAAGTGTTAAACAGCAAAGATGTCACTTTGAAGACTAAGGTGTGCCTGACCCAAACCCCGGTATTTTTAACCACCTCATTTGTATGCGAATGCTGTACAACAAACAAGGAAGATGAAAGAAGAATTGATGCTTTAGAATTCTGGTATTCGCAAAGAATATTGACTATACCATGGACTGCCAGAAGAACAAACATATCTGTCTTGGAAGAAGTACAGCTAGAATGCTCCTTGGAAGCGAGAATGGCCAGACTTTATCTCTCCTACTTTGGTCACGTTATCAGGAGAGACCAGTCCCTGGAGAAGGACATCATACTTGGTAAAGCAGAAGGTCAGAGAAAAATGAGAAGACCGTCAATGAGCTGGACTCAGACAGTGGCTGCAATAATGGGCGCAAACACAGTAACAATTGTGTGGATGGTCCAGAACCCAGCAGTGCTCCATTCTGCTGTACGAAGGGTTGCTATGAGTAACAAATGACTCAATGTCAGCTAAACAACAACATAGAACATGTTTGAAACTGAAGTCTTTTTCTCTAAGATGCCTCTAACAGAGGACCAAGGGTAGTTTTAATGCTGACATTTTTACTAGCAGAATTACATTTTAGAAGTCTGAAAGGAAGTACATTCTATTGAACAGTGAACATCGAGCTATATATTTCATTAAATCAAAAGCCATGATTTTTATTTGTCTGATGTTAACAAGTATTAAAATCATAAAATTTGATAAACAGTAATTTTAGTCACTCAAGGTTTACAAGTAACTTTTCCCTTATCTTCAACTATTATTAAGGCTGAACACTGGAATATTTACCTCCCCAGACTTTGCAACTAAGGGTAGTAATGTGACACAGTTCTGGTCAATAAAATGTATGGAGAAATTGTGTCTTATGGCTTCCAGGAAATCTAACCTGTCTGTTTTGCTTTTCTCCTAAAAGAAAGGCAAAGTGGAAGTAGAGATGACATCGTGAAGGTAGGAAGAAAAAAGCTATCTAACACCAAAATTGCAGAA
>NW_006936448.1:0-671 GCF_000298275.1 Orycteropus afer afer
TTTTTTTTTCTTTTTTCCAGCAGCTGGAATCCCGTGACTCTATGCAGCCAAACCCAACATAAGTGCTACCTCACCCACTGGGTAAATGCAAGGACCTGTTCCAGCACCATTGAATTGATGACAAATATTGGCCAACACACACATAGTCTGCCATCAACTGCTCTACTTGATCAGAAATTCATGCTTACACTGCCATCCACTACCAAAACCACCCAAAGACAGGTGTTGAACACCCAAATGCTGCTAAACTGGTGACCATACATTCAAGAAAATCAACCCTACCCTGGATATATAAAAACAAAACAAACCATAAAAGCAGTGTGAAACAAAACAACATACAATATACAAATAGATATAATCATACTGCAATGTGTCAGAGACAAGAGAAAACTTCAAACCATACAAAGAAACAAGAGAAAGTGGCTCATGCAATTGACCAAATACAATGCCAGGGAATTTTTCTGAGGAATATAAACTATTGGAATTACCTGATAAAGAATTCAAAAGAATAATACTTAGAGCCCTCCTACAGTTTAAGAATAAGATCAAGAAAACCACAGACAATATCAGAAAAGCACAGATAAAACTCTAAAAGACTTAAGGAAAACTATACCAAAATGAATTGGCAAAATAAATGGAATATTAGAAACCATGCAATAAAAAGAGCATAC
>NW_006936448.1:2176-2776 GCF_000298275.1 Orycteropus afer afer
TGAAAATGCTTTCTAATATTTTGATGTTTTTAAATTTGTTGAAGTTTTCTTTGTGGCTTAGTATATGGTCCATTCTGGAGAATGGACCTTGTGCACTGGAAAAGAATGTATGTTTTGCTGTTTTTGATTGGAATGTTCTATATACATCTATGAGGTCTAACTGAATGATTGTACTGTTTAGATATTCTTTGTTGCGATTTTTTCTATTTGTTCTGTCCTTCATAGAAAGTGGTGCATTAAAATCTCCTAGTATTTTTGTGGAGTTTCCTATTTCTTTTTTCCAGTTCTGTTACAGTTTTGTTTTTTGTATTTATTATTATAAATAAGAAATAGGTGATATCACAACAGAACCAGCTGAAATAAAGAAAAAGATAACAGAATACTAGGAAGCATTGTACTGCAAACTTTTTGAAAGTCTAAAAGAAATGAATAAATATCTAGAAACATACTACTTATACAAAGTAACATAATCTAAAGTAGAAAATCTGAACAGACCAAACACAAAAAAGGAAACTGAACAGAATATTAAAAAACAAACAAAAAACCTCCCAACACAATTGACCAGATCCATACAGCTTCACTCATGAATTCTATGAGTCA